>NC_058404.1:52140105-52142277 GCF_002201575.2 Neomonachus schauinslandi | reverse complement strand
CCTTCCCTTCCCTTCCCTTCCCTTCCCTTCCCTTCCCTTCCCTTCCCGTCCAGTCCTGTCCCTTGGTAAGTTTCTTGAAAGCAGAACTTCCAGAGAGCCCTAGTGGGTAAAGAAGGGAGAAATCAGGCTAGGCTGCATGGAGGAGGCAGCGGCCTGGGAGGAGGAGGGTTCGTTTCAGATTTTCAAAGACTTACAGTTTGGGAGCTGAGCTCCCACTGTGCCCTGTCTAGGAGACTCTTCCCCACCCCCTCACTTCTCATCCTTGCCTCTGCTGTGAGTCTTCCTGCTAAAAGCATGTATTATTTTTTTTCTCCTCTTCAGCAGAGGTACATCGGGCATTCATTATTTATAATAATTAAGTTAATATTTTATATTTTATAGGCTTAAATTGTTCATCCTCTCGTAATGCACAGAGTCCCCGGGGAGCCCAGAATGTTCTGGGCATTCCATGGAGATCCTGCTTGACAGGCAGCCCCTCTGGGCAGGTGTCAGCCACCCATGGCTGGCGAGGGGGCACTGCAGTGCGTGGAGGCCTGGCAGGATGACCTGCAGGCTGTCACTTCCTCTGGACTGCTGTTTGGCTGCTAGACCAAGCTTGGTCCGGGGTAGCTGGTGGGGCTGGCCAGGCTCCTCCACCCATGTTCACTGGGTTCTGGAGGCCTAGCGGGGAAAGGAAGGTGTGCTAGGATGCCCAGGGCAGCTACCCCCTACTTTGCAATGGCAGGGGCCATGACAGGACCCACTTTGGGGACCCTAGTGTTATTAGTAACCTACCAAAGTGGTGCTATGAACTGAGAAGAGCTGGGGGAAGAGCAGTGTGTTTTGGATGCTTCCAGTTGGTAAAAAAGGGGAAATCAGACAGTGTGCTCCTATTTGCGGGTACAGGCGTAGGGGACTCTGCAGTTACAGCACGGTGCCTAGCTTGGGGGCCTGGCGGCCGCGTGGCAAGAAAACTGTATATACACACACGTTTGTATATGATACATATGTGTGTGGGTGTATATACACATTTTTGAACAATTTGAGGGCATCAAAACCGTTTTGAATGTATTCTACCAGCAGTGCGAGGCCCCAAGGTCTTCCCTGTCCTGGCCTGGCCGGATGGAGGGGGGCTTCCCTTCCAGTCCCTCCAAGCCACCACCCCCCACCCTGCCCAGGACTCTGGGCCCTGCTCCTCTCCCCCCTTTGTTTCCATCCCGTGCGGCACTTGACTTCTCCAGGGCTCCCTTCTTTCCGGCCCTCAGCTCCTCCACCTGGCTTCATGGGCTGGCCTTCTCCTGCTTTCTGATGGACACCTTCCATCCCAGCTCCCCTGCTCGCCTGTCTCCCTGGGCCCTGGCTGCTCAGCTGATTCATCAAAATCCCTTTGTTCTGAGATGGTCACAGCCTATAATGACACGCATCAACCAGACGACACCCCTCCCCCTAGATTGTGATAATAATACCTCCTCCTCCTGGGACAGAGCTTGGAAAATATCAAAATATCCACTTCTAAATGACCCACAACCTCACCATCCGGAGATCACCAGCCGTCAACTCTTCTGTTCCTCTTCTCTGCTTCAGCGTTTGCGTCGTCAACGTTATATTCAAGAGCTAAGTTCATATCCTGCTCTTCTCACACTTTCCTGTTCTGCTTATTTTCCCTGAGTATTCTGTTAAAAAGCATTCTCCAACTTTTAAAAACTCCTTACAGATAACATTTCTGAAATTTGTCGCAGAGATGTACTGTACATTGAACTGCTCCCTAATTTCTAAACAGCGTTTACTCACTGAGCCTGGCTGGGGTTGTAACCACTACCTCAAATGCATGTTGAGGGATGGAACGAATGTGCTGCTGTCCTTCACGGGCCTAGAGGCTCACCTAGCCCAGAGTAGATGTCCAAGGAGTGGCCCATGCATCCACTGGACAAATACACCCACCGGAATTGACGGGTCTTCTTCAGGTCCTCAAACTCTGAGGTTTGGTTTTTCCCTGTGGGAAAGTGACAGCTGTGATCAGTGATTCCTGTCTGACAGGAGGTCAGGTGAGCCAGGAAGGAAGGAAGGAAGGAAGGAAGGAAAATAGGGAAGGGAGGGAGAGAAGGGGGGAGGGAGGGAATGAAGGAGGGAAGGAAAGAAGGAAGGAAGGAAGGAAGGAAGGAAGGAAGGAAGGAAGGAAGGAAGGAAGGAAGG
>NC_058404.1:52136290-52140095 GCF_002201575.2 Neomonachus schauinslandi | reverse complement strand
AGGAAGGAAGGAAGGAAGGAAGGAAGGAAGGAAGGAAGGAAGGAAGGTAGGAAAATAGGGAAGGGAGGGAGAGAAGGAGGGAGGAAGGGAGGGAGGGAGGGAGGGAGGGAGGGAGGAAGGGGTCTGTTTCTGAGGAAGGGAAGTGGGATGGAGGCACTTTTGCCTATCTGCCTTTCTCACTGCAAAGCCTTGTCCTTTCTAAAGAACTTGTTTGTGGTGACTTTTTTCTTCCTACTCCCCTACCTCCCTAAACTGAGAGGGGTGGAGGGCTGGCTGAAGGGAAGGTGAGTGATTGTTGAAAGCAGGAGGCTCCAGCCATGGCAGCACTAATAATTCAGTGCACCAGCAGTTAGCACGTCAGGCTGTTAAGGAGTGAATGGGGGAAGCTTGTTCTGCTAAAGGCTGACATCCTTTTGCTCTTTGGAGAGCAGTTTCCCCACCTCGGTCTGCTTGTTGAGTGGGAGCTGTACATACAGGTAGAGCCTTGGACAATCGCTCATTCAGTCAACAAACATGTGTTCAACATGTGTGAGGGAAGGGGGCAGTACACATGAGAGTTGGTGCAAATCCTCATGGAGAGCAGGTGGTCACCAGGCTGACTCGCTGGCCACCAGTGTTGGCCTGTTGTCCCCTCACACCAACAATCCCGATCTTCTTGCTCACTTTGGAAGTTGGGGTGCTCTCTGCTCCAAGTCCTTTGTTGGCACCAGCCCCGGCGCCACCTGTGCCCCATCGTCCTCATCTGTAAAAGGACAGAGGGACACAGAGGTCCCTCAGGGGCCTGCCAGCCGGTAAATCCCCATCCAACAAACAGGCCATGGCCAGTAAGAAGGAGAGGGGTGCCTCAGCCCAGTCATGGCTGTCGGAGCCAGCCCCCTCCCCTCGCCGAGGCTGCAGATCCTCTGCTCCTGGGTTTCACCCACACGGTCATCCTTGGTCACCCTCCCAGGTCCGCAGTCTCTCTGCTTCCATGTTGCCTCCCCCTGCCTTTTCCCCTCCACTTTGCCTCTTATTTCAGACCTGTAAGTGAGATCTAAAATAGATTTGCATGACTTGAATACATTTGAGTGTTTCCCCTTCTTGGCTTTTCATTGGCCAAGTAGGTGAGTTGAGTGGTGTACGGTTCCTTTGTGGGTCTCTGTGGCCGTGGTTATGCTTCAGGCCCCAGTCTTCTTCTTGCCAAAGTCTCCTTGGGTCTTCTGGCCCCAACTGGGTTCTGGGTCCTCCCGGAACGAGTTGCTGTGACCAGGGGAATGTGAGCTCTGAGTGGCCAGATCTGAGTGGCCTGCCTTCCCTGGAGCAGAGAGTGGAATATGAACTGAGAGTTTGGGGGTCCAGCGGGGGGCTTCCCATGTCTAATGGGTGAATGTAACCAATAGAAGCCCACCCACCCCCTCTGGCCAAACTAAACAAAACTTATTATTTCCCCATAATCCTTAAAGGATGAAAACCACTAAATTTGTTAAATGACTAAAACTACTTCTCTGAGTCTCTGAGGTATATCCTACCCCTCTCCCCTCAATTTATTATTGTCCCCCTGTACGACAAATGTTTCCCTGTTTTCTGGTTTAATTATACTTAAAAATACCTGTGTGACCTCAGGTGAATCCCATAACTTCATTTAGATCCCTTATCTATAAAACGAGAGGATTGACTTAAATTATTAATTTTCTATCTTTTTTAAAAGTAGAGGCATCTTTTCCTTAAATTAAATCCTATATGAAGTCCCCAAATACAAACTACATACAAGTAATGTTGTTCATATAAAAAGAGGTCCCATAAGTTAAAGTTTAGAATGTTCACTTTTATTAAATTGGTAAATGGGAAAAAAATGGGTCCATTCTGACAATACACAGATTTGAAATCAAGGATTATCATTAATATACTTACTTACACATCATTGTTGGCGTTTAATTATTTCCATTTTGTGTGTAACAGTATCAAAAGCATTCTGATCGGCTCAGATCAATAGCTGTAAGTGGTAAGAGTTTTCTCACAGCCCAACTTGTAACTGTTGAGCTGTTTCCTCTTTAGTGGTGTACGGTTCCTTAGAAGTCACTTCTGGATTTGATCCAGAAACTTGACAGAGGAGTCTTGGATAATTTTCATTCCACAGCAGAAACATTAGATGACATCCATCCCTTTTCATAAATGTGAATGGGATAATAATAAATAGAAAAACCTGCAAAAGGCACTGACATTCTCTGTGAAATGATGAGAACAGGACAAGTTGTGCATTTCCTGTGATTGCACAGCTGGCTTTGACACAGAGCCTGGAAGGTGTCTCAAGCACCTTCACGCCTGGTGTCCGATGAGTACAGTCCACAGGAGCCGGCCCAGTGTGCCAACGCGTGCGTTTCACGGGGTTGGGCGTGCACAGCTCTGTGCTCACAGAAGGCCTATGCACAACCATGGCCAGCTTC
The DNA here is from genome assembly GCF_002201575.2 of Neomonachus schauinslandi. NCBI lineage: Eukaryota > Metazoa > Chordata > Mammalia > Carnivora > Phocidae > Neomonachus > Neomonachus schauinslandi. The sequence goes on along the minus strand of NC_058404.1, from coordinate 52,137,672 downwards.
CAGGGAGTTCAAACTTGAGAGGCTCTGGGCCCAGCCTGCACCATTGTGACATAAGCCCGTGGCCCAAGTTGATAGTATTCGTGGCCTCCAAGGTATTAAAATATGGTACATAATTAGAGCATCCAGGCTGTTTTTTATTGTGGTTTCAAAACATAGTTTTATCAACCTCATGAAACTTGCCTCCCACTTCTGTTGAACCCTGCTGAGATCCCTCTCCCTCACTCTTGAGAGAATTGTTTCTCAAAGTTTAGAGTGAGTCAGATTTAGTGTGCTACCTTCTCAAAATTTCACGTGCAATTACCTGGAGGGTTTGTTAAAATACAGATTCCTGGGTGGCACCCCCAGAGATCCCGACTCAGCAGGTCTGGGGTGGATGCTAAGAGTTTGCATTCCCTAAGAAGTTCCCCGGTGATGCTGATGCCGCTGGTCCACATTGAGTGGTGAGATTCAAGTTGAACAGCTTGGAAATGACTTGGTCAGAAGATCTCTGTGGGGTTCTTCTTACGTTAAACATACATGATTCGCCAGGGCGGACACAGAGTGTGTTGTTCTAGGACCCCTCCTCTTGCCTGGGACTACATGACCATCTAGCATATCAGACTAGAAACTTTTTGAGCATCCTACGGACTCCGAAATGCTCTTCTCTGTACCTGTAAGAAAGGGACTTTCAGAAGTGACTTCTAATCAGACACAGAGCAGTGCTAGATGAGAAGTCAGACCTGCCTGTTTTCTTGCTGTGAGCTGGGTCACTTCGAGGAGACCACTTACTTCCCTGTTCTCTGTTTCCCCATCTGCAGCATCAACTCACTGATCTCCTCCCTGCCTCCCCCACAGGGTGATGCTTCTGAAGGTGTTTTATAAATGACCCATTGCTCTCTGTACACATGTAAGGAGCTGTTACTATCGATACCTGTGAAATCCTTACTCATGCTATTTCTGGGCAGAATGGGACATTTCAGGGCTCCAGATTCTTCATCAAGGACCTCAAGATGCAGCTTGCGTTCTGGAAGTTGAGCGGTAGAGCAGAACTTGCTCTCAGGCTCTGGAGTCCCTCTCAGGCTGTCCTTTGTATGGGTGCACTGAGCCCCAGTTAACCCTCGTTTGGTCCCGTGGCCCCTTGGAGGCCAGACTAGCCTTTTTGGGTGCAGAGATTTGGTCTTACCTCTCCATCTCTCCAGGGGCTGCACTTTGCTCAGGGTATGGAGCAAAGGGCTCCAACTGTGTTTTGGTCTCCTGGCGCCTGCGAGCTGCCACGACACAGGAAGATGACTTGATGATACTGCCAATGCTGGCGGTAATGTGAGCTGGCAGTGGGGTGCTCCATCATTGTCGTCGTCATCATCATCATCATCATTATCATCATCATCATCATCGTCATCATC
>NC_058404.1:52133994-52136280 GCF_002201575.2 Neomonachus schauinslandi | reverse complement strand
ATCATCATCATCATCATCGTCATCATCATTATCGTTATCATCATCATCATCATCATTATCATCATTGTCATCATTATCATCATCATCATCATCATCATCTGAGCAGCCACCAGAGAGCTTGTGCCCATGCTGGGCTGGGCACTGAGCTGTGTTTGTCATACTTTGTCTCTCCACCTCAGGGCAACCCCTTAAGGTAAGTATCATCATCCCCATTTTACAGATGAGGAGACTGAGGCTCAGAGAGAATCTGCAACTGGGTCAAGATCACATTGCTACTAAATGTGTATGGATCTGAGACTCAGAGTCTTTGGGGCAACAGCTGGTGCTACCCCCTCCTTGTCCCACCCTGCCTCTCGGGGTTTGGTCAGCACATTAGCAACACACCCCAAGAGAAGCCCATCTTATTTATCATCACAAGGGAACAGGCAAGGCTGGCTGAAAGATACATGGAGATAGGTGGGCTAGGTGAGGACACAGCACAGACCAGCCCTAGCCATTAAATGTCACATATTCACTCTTTCAACCTGTCACCCCTGTCCCCATCAAAAGCAGGTGGGAGGTGGGAGGGTGAACAGGACTAGGCAGCTGCTGCTGTCCGACCTGGGCTTTGGCAGCCTCTGGCTTCCCTGGGTGCCGGTACCTTTAGGAGCCAGGGTTCGGAGCCAAGGTCACCTCCCATCCATCCAGTTTTAAGATGTCATCATGCTGACCTTCCTAAGAGGCATGCTTCTCTCTTCCTGGGAAGCCTCCCATGGCTCCCTTTTGCTTATAAGATAAAGTCCAAGCTGCTCAGCATAGAATCAGGCTCATGTTCTCTACTCCCTGATCTTGTGCCTCATGGGCCCCATCCCACTGGGAGCTTCTTCCTCATTCCCACAAATATCCCACATGTCACCTTTATGCCTTTGCTTGTGCTATTCTCTCTGCCTACAGTGTTCTTTTTTGTTTGCAAATTCTGCTCCTCCTGCAAAACCCAGATAAAGTTCCTTCTCTCCACATTGTCTCACACAACCATTGAGACCCTTCCTGCCTCTCGCCATCCCTCCCCATGAGGCCCCTCCACCTTTCCCCTGGCCTGGCTCACCACTTTCTCCCCTACCCAATTGTTTGCTTGTTGAGGGCAGGCATTTTGTCTGATTTGGTTTTGGTCTTGGATAGTGCTCTGCAGATAGCTGGCGCTCAACCCATCACTGTTGAATAAATGATGGTCTGTCCACAATGCTTTGAAACTAGAACTCAATCACAAGAGGAAAGTCGGAAAGAACTCAAATACATGGAGGCTAAAGAACATCCTACTAAAGAATGAATGGGTCAACCAGGAAGTTAAAGAAGAATTAAAAAAATTCATGGAAACCAATGAAAATGAAAACACAACTGTTCAAAATCTTTGGGATACAGCAAAGGCAGTCCCTAAGAGGAAAGTATATAGCAATACAAGCCTTTCTCAGGAAAGGTCTCAAATACACAACCTAACCCTACATCTAAAGGAGTTGGAGAATGAACAGCAAATAAAGCCTAAACCCAGCAGGAGAAGAGAAATCATAAAGATCAGAGCAGAAATCAATGAAATAGAAACTAAAAGAACAGTCAAACAGATCAACAAAACTTGGAGCTGATTCTTTGAAAGAATTAACAAGATTGATAAACCCCTGGCCAGACTTATCAAAAAGAAAAGAGAAAGGACCCAAATAAATAAAATCATGAATGAAAGAGGAGAGATCATAACCAACACCAAAGAAATACAAACAATTATAAGAACATATTATGAGCAACCATATGCCAGCAAATGAGATAATCTGGAAGAAATGGATGCATTCCTAGAGATGTATCAACTACCAAAACTGAACCAGGAAGAAATAGAAAACCTGAACAGACCTATAACCACTAAGGAAATTGAAGCAGTCATCAAAAATCTTCCAACAAACAAAAGCCCAGGGCCAGATGGCTTCCCAGGGGAATTCTACCAAACATTTCAAAAAGAATTAGTACCTATTCTTCTGAAACTGTTCCAAAAAATAGAAATGGAAGGAAAACTTCCAAACTCGTTTTATGAGGCCACCATTACCTTGATCCCAAAACCAGACAAAGACCCCATCAAAAAGGAGAATTACAGACCAATATTCTTGATGAACATGGATGCAAAAATTCTCACCAAAATACTAGCCAATAGGATCCAACAGTACATTAAAAGGATTGTTCACCACAACCAAGTGGGATTTATCCCTGGGCTGCAAGGTTTGTTCAACATCCGCAAATCAATCAATGTGATACAATACACTGATAAAA
>NC_058404.1:52120463-52133984 GCF_002201575.2 Neomonachus schauinslandi | reverse complement strand
GTTCAACATCCGCAAATCAATCAATGTGATACAATACACTGATAAAAGAAAGAACAAGAACCATATGATCCTCTCAATAGATGCAGAAAAAGCATTTGACAAAGTACAGCATCCTTTCTTGATCAAAACTCTTCAGAGTATAGGGATAGAGGGTACATACCTCAATATCATAAAAGCCATCTATGAAAAACCTACAGTGAATATCATTCTCAATGGGGGAAAACTGAGAGTTTTCCCCCTAAGGTTAGGAATGCAGCAGGGATGTCCACTATCACCACTGCTATTCAACATCGTATTAGAAGTCCTAGCAACAGCAATCAGACAGCAAAAAGAAATAAAAGGCATCCAAATTGGCAAAGAAGAAGTCAAACTCTCACTCTTTGCAGATGATATGATACTTTATGTGGAAAACCCAAAAGACTCCACCCCAAAACTGCTAGAACTCATACAGGAATTCAGTAAAGTGGCAGGATATAAAATCAATGCAGAGAAATCAGTGGCATTCCCATACACCAACAACAAGACAGAAGAAAGGGAAATTAAGGAGTTGATCCCATTTACAATTGCACCCAAAACCATAAGATACCTAGGAATAAATCTAACCAAAGAGGCAAAAAATCTGTACTCAGAAAACTATAAAATACTCATGAAAGAAATTGAGGAAGACACAAAGAAATGGAAAAACGTTCCATGCTCATGGATTGGAAGAACAGATATTGTGAAGATGTCAATGCTACCTAGAGCAATCTACACATTCAATGCAATCCCCATCAAAATACCATCCACTTTTTTCAAAGAAATGGAACAAATAATCCTAAAATTTGTATGGAACCAGAAAAGACCCTGAACAGCCAGAGGAATGTTGAAAAAGAAAAGCAAAGCTGGAGGCATCACAATTCCGGACTTTAAGCTCTATTACAAAGCTGTCATCATCAAGACAGTATGGTACTGGCACAAAAACAGACACATAGATCAATGGAACAGAATAGAGAGCCCAGAAATGGACCCTAAACTCTATGGTCAACTAATCTTCAACTAAGCAGGAAAGAATGTCCAATGGAACAAAGACAGTCTCTTCAACAAATGGTGTTGGGAAAATTGGACAGCCACATGCAGAAGAATGAAACTGGACCATTTCCTTACACCACACACAAAAATAGACTCCAAATGGTTGAAAGACCTAAATGTGAGACAGGAATCCATCAAAATCCTAAAGGAGAACACAGGCAGCAACCTCTTCGACCTCAGCCGCAGCAACTTCTTCCTAGAAACATCGCCAAAGGCAAGGGAAGCAAGGGCAAAAATGAACTATTGGGACCTCATCAAGATAAAAAGCTTTTGCACAGCAAAAGAAACAGTCAGCAAAACCAAAAGACAACTGACAGAATGGGAGAAGATACTTGCAAATGACATATCAGATAAAGGGCTAGTATCCAAAATCTATAAAGAACTTCTTAAACTCAACACCCAAAGAACAAATGATCCAATCAAGAAATGGGCAGAAGACATGAACAGACATTTTTCCAAAGAAGACATCCAAATGGCCAACAGACACATGAAAAAGTGCTCAACATCGCTCGGCATCAGGGAAATCCAAATCAAAACCTCAGTGAGATATCACCTCACACCAGTCAGAATGGCTAAAATTAACAAATCAGGAAATGACAGATGCTGGCGGGATGTGGAAAAAGGGGAACCCTCCTACACTGTTGGTGGGAATGCAAGCTGGTGCAGCCACTCTGGAAAACAGTATGGAGGTTCCTCAAAAAGTTGAAAGTAGAGCTACCGTACGATCCAGCAATTGCACTACTCGGTATTTACCCCAAAGATACAAATGTAGGGATCCGAAGGGGTATGTGCACCCTGATGTTTATGGCAGCAATGTCCACAATAGCCAAACTGTGGAAAGAGCCAAGATGTCCATCGACAGACGAATGGATAAAGAAGAAGTGGTATATATATACAATGGAATATTATGCAGGCATCAAAAGGAATGAAATCTTGCCATTTGCAACGACGTGGATGGAACTGGAGGGTATTATGCTGAGCGAAATAAGTCAATCAGAGAAAGACATGTATCATATGACCTCACTGATGTGAGGAATTCTTTATCTCAGGAAACAAACTGAGGGTTGCCAGAGTGGTAGGGGGTGGGAGGGATGGGGTGGCTGGGTGATAGACACTGGGGAGGGTATGTGCTATGGTGAGCGCTGTGAAGTGTGCAAGACTGTTGAATCACAGATCTGTACCTCTGAAGCAAATAACACATTATATGTTAAAAAAAAAAAAAAAAAAGAAAGGGGGGGGGAAGAATGAAGGGGGGGGAATCGGAGGGGGACATGAACCATGAGAGACGATGGACTCTGAAAAACAAACTGAGGGTTCTAGAGGGGAGGGGAGTGGGAGGATGGGTTAGCCTGGTGATGGGTATTAAAGAGGACACGTTCTGCATAGAGCACTGGGTGTTATACGCAAACAGTGAATCATGGAACACTATATCAAAAACTAATGATGTAATGTATGGTGATTAACATAAAATAATAATAATAAAAAATAATAATAATAAAATGCTCACAGCAGAGGCAACTAATCATGGGGACCCTGCCTCCTTGCGCTCCTGGGACTCCCTTCCTGATCTTGAGAGGAAAGTCGGCACTGGTTTGTCCCCACCTGGCTGCCCCAGAGAGTGATCACCAGGACAACTGTCCTTTGTGGTTTCCTTCCAACCCTCTCCTCCGATCAGCACCAACCTCCCAACCAAATAAATCAAGGTCTTTACATCCTAAAAAAAAGCAAAAACAAAAACAAAAATAAATGACGGTCTGTGCTAAGGTGACAAGCACACTGCTCTCGGAGTTTGAGGGTCTAGGTCTGGTTCTAGCTCTGCCATCCCTGGGCTGTTCACCTGTTCCTCTCTAGGCCCCAGTTTTCTCATTTGTAGAATGAGACTTCACAGGCAGTTCTCCGCTTCCAGTGTAAATAAGAACCACCTGGGCAGTGTGTTTAAAATGTGCATTGCCAGGCCCCCTCCCAAGAGTCACAATCTGAAGTTCTGGGGTGGGCTGGGGATCTGCACAACTCACATACACCCAGGGAGCTTTCTGCTGCTGGTGGTTCTCAGACTATCTTTGAGTGACTCTGGCCCAGGTAGACTTCGAGGCAGGTCCTTTCGGAGACAGAGGAGCTGGTGGAGCCATGAGGGAAAGAAGGGGGCTGTGGAGCTGTGGCCATGGTAGGTGAGGCAAGAGCCACCATCACCATCATTACCATCATGATCATCTTCTTCATCATCATCACCGTCATTACCATCATGGTCTTTATCATCATCATCACCATCACCATTACCATCACCATGGCCATCATCATCATCCTCACATCATCACCATCACCATCATTACCATCATGGTCTTTATCATCATCATCACCATCACCACCACCATGACCATCATCATCATCCTCACACACCATCACCAGCAAAGCCTCCACCACTCTCAGTGCTCACCAGGGGCCAGGGCTTGTGCTAATGTCTTTATGGGCATTATGTCCTTCAATCTTCTCAAGTGCCTTGTGAGGTAGGGCTCAGAGGGCTGCCTGGCCATGCCCCAGAGCAGACCCTGGGTGCTCCAGTCTGCGCATGACCCCATGTGCCAAGCTGTCCTGCTGCTGGAGGGAGCCTACACCTTCCCTGGTGAGCCTGGAGAGAGCGAAAAGGGTGCTTGCCCCCTCGAAATCTATTCCTTTATCCAGCACATCTCTATTACAGGCCTCCTTCGTACCAGATGCCAGGTTTGAATTTGATCCAGGCCAATATTTTTTTTCCCATTTTCACAAAACAAAGATTTTATTTTTTCTTTCCCCAACCCCTTCCATCACAATTTAAACTCCTGCTAAAATAGCGTGCGTGGCTGAGCCTCAGGCCAATTTGTGTCTTTGTACTCAGCATACACACTCCATCTTTCACACCACAAACAGCTTTGCTCAGGAAAAATATGTTTTCCCTCTGCAAAACTGCCATTTTAGGGCAACACATAGAAGGCAGAAAGAGACTATTTCACTTTTTCTTCTCCTGGAAAAACCCACCAAGATGTTGTTTTCCCTTGCTTTTTCTGGAGGGGAGATATTTTTTGACAGCTTTCGTCGCTAATCTGGCTCTCAGCCCTATGTCTAGTGCCAACTTGTGAAGGAAGCAAAGGAAAAGCTAGATGAGCAAAGGCAAGATTCTCCTAGAGGGGCACCAGGACCCTGTAATTCAGGGGTTGTAGGGGACCTCGTGGTAAGCCCAGTCTACTGCCCCCAGGGGAAATCCCTCTTGGAAGCTCTGGACGGGGACACAGCTGTGGGGGTATAGGCTGCCTGCTGGGGGATCTCGATGTGCACTCATTCAGCAGCCATCCTGCCTCACTTTCTTTTCACAGGCTGGAGAATAGGCTGGGTGCTTTGGGACTGCAAAACTAAATCAGCCACCAATTCTGCCTCTATACTTTCCAGAGTACAGAGTGAAGATTTGTGTATTAACTTACTGTAACATTGAGTAGAAAGTGAGATGTATGGACCCGGAAGTGTGACCAGAGTCCTAGTGTCACATGGGAAGCTCGTTTTAGCCAGGGAGCTAGGGGAGGTTTGGAGGACCAGGTGGCCCTTGAGCTGAGATCACACTTTCTAGTCCATGTCTCTCCAGTACCCCGAAATTGGCCTCCATGTGGCTTCTAGGCATTTGTCCTCCCTCTGCTCCCTGGCCCAGCTCAGAGTGAGTCCTTCTTCTGTGTGTGGCAGCCCTTCAGGTGCTGGCAGACAGCTACTGAGTGTCTCCGAGTCTCCACTTTCCTGTGCTAGCTTCCCGGACCCACACCACCTCATGCTTCTGTTCTTGTGGCCCATCTCCATGTGGGAGTGGAGTGGAGTGGAGCACAGTGGAATGTTTCTTTCCACTGTGGAGCCAGCTTCCTGAGCCAGGAGCCTCTGTGGGCTATGCCTGTCCCTGCAGCCCCAGGGCTATAGGTAGTCAGACCTTATTGCTTCCTAGCCTTCTTGATGTAACAGAAACCACTGAGCTGGCGTAGCCCATCAGAGATATCTCAGGAGACCCAAGGCAAGAGTGCAGCTGGGCTGTGGGATCACGGATCAGAAGGCAGAAGTCCAAAGGATGCAAGGTGCTTCTCCCTACCCTCCCTGCTCTCAATCTCGCTCAGCATCTTTCTCTCCCTGTGCCAAGTTCTGATGGGTTCCACTTGGGTCAGGTGCTCTTCTGGTGATTGGGTGGGGTCTGGGGAAGGGCCTCTGATTGGCTCAGTGTGAGTCAGGAGTCTGTCTCTGGTCCAACCAACAGGAACCAGTGGACAGGGTCACCTCAGGGAGGTCCAATTCTAGGATTGGGGAAGGGGCCGTGAGAGAAGGGAGATTCACTGTGAGCTGGGGAGATAGCTGCTTAGTGCCCCCTACACCAACTCTGCCTTTGACTAGCTGTGCAACCTCTCTGGGCCTCAGTTGCCTAATCTTTAAAATGGTAATAGACCAACCATTTGCTTGATAGGATTCTTGTCATAATTAAATGGAACAGCACTTAGGGCACTTTACCCCAGGCCTGGGACATGACTCACATCTGTTAAGTGGTAGCAACGTGTCTACTCAATGATGGATCTGAAAGGAGGCTTTCCCTGGCTGGTCTCCCCATCTGGAGTCTTTCAGATGAGGGCGTTGAAGTAGAAAGGTTTCACTTCACGCCATCCCTACCCTCCACACCTGGGAGATCTTTGATATGACTGGTTAGCAGTCTGTGCCATCAGTCTCCTGACTCACATAGCGAGAGGCCCCTTGCCCTTGGCAACAGGAGGCCAGGCTAGACCTGGTCCTGTCAGCACAACCACAAGGACATTAACTGAGCCATACCCCCTCCACCTGAGAAACATCCCGTTGGCTCACAGGATCTCCGGTTCTACAGGACACTTGTATGGGGTCATTGCATGGGTATCATTTAGCCACATTCCAGATTTCTCAAGAGGAAAGTTATATTTTACCAGGTGTTGTCACTAGGATTATTTACCTTTTTTTTACTTTGCATTGATTCAGAGTGTTCAATCTGAGGATTTCTGGGTACCTTCTCACTGTAGGTACCCACTGTAGGTACTTACTGGTGCACAAGGGACTCCAGCTACTAGGTTTCAGGGGAGAAAAAGCAATGGCAGCACTAGGGTTCTTTTGGGGGGCAGTCTGGAAGGACTATCCCACGGGGCTAACATTATTAGGCAAATTTCCTGATGTGGTTGGATTTGGGACCATTCTGGAAGGCCTGTTGGCATCCAGATGGAAAGGGACGAGGGATGAGGGCATTTCCAGTCAGGAGACGGTATGTGGAGCCCCTTGGAGGTGGAAATGAGCACAGCGTGGGCAGGCAAGAGAGAGGGAGCTGGCTGGGCTGGGATAGAGATCTCTGTGGGGTGAGCTGGGATGGGCATGGCCTGGGAGCCCGCATTACTTCAGACTGTGGATACTAAAGAGTGGACTTAATGCAGTGAGCACTCGGGAGCCATAGCAGGTTGGGGAGTGAGGTGCATGGTTTGGGTATTATTTTTTTTAAATTTTTTATTGTTATATTAATCACCATACATTACATCATTAGTTTTAGATGTAGTGTTCCATGATTCATTGTTTGTGCATAACACCCAGTGCTCCATGCAGAACGTGCCCTCTTTAATACCCATCACCAGGCTAACCCATCCTCCCACCCCCCTCCCCTCTAGAACCCCTCAGTTTGTTTCTCGGAGTCCATAGTCTCTCATGGTTCGTCTCCCCCTCCGATTTCCCCCCCTTCATTCTTCCCCTCCTGCTATCTTCTTCTTCTTTTTTTTTTTCTTAACATATATTGCATTATTTGTTTCAGAGGTACAGATCTGTGATTCAACAGTCTTGCACAATTCACAGCGCTTACCATAGCACATATCCTCCCCAGTGTCTATCACCCAGTCACCCCATCCCTCCCACCCCCCCCACCCAGCAACCTTCAGTTTGTTTCCTGAGATAAAGAATTCCTCATATCAGTGAGGTCATATGATACATGTCTTTCTCTGTTTGACTTATTTCGCTCAGCATAATACCCTCCAGTTCCATCCACGTCGTTGCAAATGGCAAGATCTCATTCCTTTTGATGGCTGCATAATATTCCGTTGTATATATATACCACATCTTCTTTATCCATTCATCTGTCGATGGACATGGTTTGGGTATTATTAATGTTGCAGATTTACAGGTAAGATGGACTGGATAAAGGGGCACTGGAAGTATGAAGACCAGTTAGACTGTAATGATTGTTGCAAAGTGGATGGAAGTCCCTTGGATCAGCAGAGTGTAGCAGGGGTGGAAAGGAAAGGATTAGTCCAAGGGGAGTTTTGAGGGCAAAATTGAGAGGTGAGGATTGAATAAGAGAGAGGAATCCCAGGTTTCAGGAGACTGGCAGAAAGGTCAAAGGAAATACCACTGAGATGGGAAATGGGGATGTGGTGGCTTGGCAAGGGGAGGCAGTGAGGTCTTTCTAAGTCCGTTTGGGCTGCTCTAACCAATACCACAGACTGGGTGGCTTAAAATGAACATTTATGTCTCAAGGTTCTGGCGGCTGTAAGTCCAAGGTCAGGGTGCCAGCATGGCTGGGCTCAGGTAGGAACCCTTCTAGTTCACACATATGTCCTCATATGGTAGAGAGAGCGAGCTCTGTCCCTTCACCTCCTTATTAGGGCACTCACCCCATCATGGGGCCCCATGACCTCATCTATCCCAATTAACTCTTAAATGCCCACCTCTAAATACCATCGCTTTAGGGGTTAGGGCGTCAGCACATGCATTCTGGGGGAACACAAACATTCAGTCCATAACAGTGACTGTGGTGGCGGAGGGCCTCCTAAAAGGAGAAGTGCCAATGGCATTCAGAGCTAGGGAGACAGAGGGCCTTTCATGGGGTCAGGTTAGGTGTGGGACTTCAGGGTCATCAGCCCAGAAGGGAAAGTGGGGGTGTGAGGGTGCAGGAGCCTGGGAACGAGGGGCGTAGATGGCAGAGAAAAAAGATGGCGTTCTTGGGGACAGCCAAGAGGAAAAGGGCAGTACCCGTGACATAGGGTGGGGAGGATCACTAAGGGCTCAGCTAGCATTCACAGATGGCCACCAAGGAAGCATAGTTCCAGGTGAGTGAAGCATGGACCTGGTTTGTAAGGAGCTCACAGCTGAGTAAGGTGGAGAGACATGAATCAGGAGCAACCAGGCCCAGGGGTCACCTGCAGAAGGTTCAAATCTCATCACTACCACTCCCCAGCAGGGTGATCTTGGCAAGCCACTCTCATATCAGAGCCTCAGTGTCCACCTGTGTGAATGGGGATAATGATAGTATCCACCCATAGAGCTGCCGTGAGGATGAGTGGAATGACATACAGGAAGAGTTTGCCCAGTGCCAGCTCATATTAAGTGCTTGCCATTAGCATAATTATTATTAAGGAGCAAAGGTACATACATTGAGTGCTGAATACTACCTGCAGGAGCCCTAGTAAAATTGGCTAGCTGGGGCCTGGGCTCAGTAGGCAGGGGACACAAAGGTGGAGCTCCTAATAACGTGGCATCAGCTCATCAAAAGTGATGTGCTTGCTCCTGCATTGCCCATGGGAATTCAAAATGGTGCGGCCACTCTGGAGGACAGTTTGTCAGTCTCTTAACAAAACTAAACATACTCTAACCATATGATCCAGCAACTGTGCTCCTTGGCATCTGCACAAAGGAGTTGAAAACCTATGTTCATGAAAAAACCTGCATATGGATGTTTATAGAAGCTTTATTCATAATTGCCCATACTTGGAAGCAGCCAAGATGTTTTTCAGTAGGTGACTGAATAAACAAACTGTGGTACACCCAGGCAGTAGAATGTTATCACTAAATAATTATCACTAAAAAGAAATGAGCATATCGAGGCATGGAAAGATGTGGGGGAACTTTAAATGCATCTTACTAGGTGAAAGAAGCCCATCTGGAAAGGCTTCATATTGTATGATTCCAACGGTATGACATTCTGGAAAAGCAAAACTATGGAGACGATTAAAAGGCCAGTGGTCACCAGGGGCTAAGGGGGGGGGGGGGGAGGGCTGAACAGGTGGAGCAGAGAGGATTTTAGGGCAGCGCAACTATTCTGTATGAAACTGTAATCATGGATACGTGTCATGATGCTTTTGTCAAAACTCGTAGAATGCACAACACCTGGTGAGCACAAGAGTGAATCCTAATATAAACTGTAGATTCTGGGTGATAGTAATGTGGCAGTGTAGGCTCATCAATTGTACCACAGGTACCATGTACCACGCTGGCTGGGGATGTTGATGGTGGGGGAGTTGTGTGTGTGGGGGGGACGGTGGGCAGGGCATATAGGGGAAATCTCTGTTCCTTCCACTCAATTTTATTATGGACCTAAAACTGCTCTAAAAAATAAAGTCTGCTATTTAACAAGAAAGTAGCTTGGCTGTGCAGGAGTCCAGTCCTCATTGTGTCATGGATTGATGAAGCAATCATTTGAGAATTTACTGTTCAGGGGCAGGCATAGGGCATGCAGGGAGGAAGGTGCCCCTCTGCCCTCGGGAACCACTCTTGTCATGCTGGTGGCAGCCACTGTGGGGCGCCGCAATAGAGGGGTGTGGGGAGAGCCAGGCGATGACAGGCCCTGGGGTGGCACCAGGGAAGAGCAGGCTCTCAGTTCAACCTCGGGACCTGTAACTGAGTGGGTATTGAAAGTAGAAGGCACTGGATGGAGGAGATATTTTTAGGATGTGTGATATGGGATGACTGTCCACACTTGAGACCTGAGAATGTATTGTCCTTCTGCTCTTACTCTATCACATAGGGAGGTGTGAGCTCCGTGTCACAGGTGAGGAAGCAGGTGGGACCCAGACGACTCGCTGACACCTCATGTGGTGTGACCTGGGCCAATTCACCACTTCTCTGAGCCTTGCTTAGCTTGTCTTTGAAATGGGGCTAATGCCTACTTTGGAGACTTGTGGGTATTAAATGATGCTCTAGACCCACACTGGCCAATGGAAATATGATGTGGCCCCAAAATGCAAACCATGTTTGGGAGTTTACATCTTTAGTAGCCACATTCAAAAAAAGTAGAAAGAAGTAGGTGGAATTAATTTTACTAACATATATATCTTGTTTTATTAACCCAATATCTATCAGAAAGATTATCACTTAAACATGTAATCAATACTGCATTTATTCTTGAGATATTTAAATGTTTTGTGCTAAGTCTGATATCTGGCGTGGATTTGCCACTCACAGCACGTCTCGGTTGGGGCCATCCACATTTCCAGTGCTCACTAGCCACGTGCGGACTGAGGCTGCCATACCGGAAAGCCCTGCTATTTATAAATGTAGGCAGTTTCCATCCCTCCCTCTACAAGTGGGGATAACAATATCACACCCCAGAGCTTCACTAATTACTCATCCAGTCACACTCTATCTAGCGTGTATTAGTATTATTAGATCAAGAGCTTCATTTCACACACCACGACTGTATTTTCATAAATTCTAACTCAAGAATCTGCAAGCTTGCAATCACAGGCCCATGCAAACATAGGAATTAGTCTTTTGTTCCTGAAGCAATTTGTGTTCGCCTCTTTCAGAGTACTTACGAAGCCTGGCATGTGTTGGGATTAGTTGCGTGAATCTCTGTCTCCCCCTACGCTGCCCCAACTTGAAGCTTCTTGGAGGGAAAGGAAGTGTCTCCGGCATCCTTCCATCACCCCGCCGCCCCTCCCTGCACCCCAAGTGTCTAGCTCCTGGCTGGCCCTAGCAGGCATTCAATGGGCATTTTTTGAGTAGACTCCATCAACCAAAGTATCGGTTCCTTTTAGAAGAGAAGCATATTATAAAGAAAGTCTCTAAAGTCAGATTATGTAAAAATGTGTTGAAAGGCAGCAGGGACATCAAATGTAACCACCGAATTGAAGTTTTTATTTGAGTAGACATGAATCTGGCAGAGGTGAGTACAGGGTTCCGACAGATGGGTGTGTGTTTGGGAGATGAAGCCAGAACAAAAGTGTCTGGAAATTTGTCACAGGCATTTGAACTTCTAGTGAAATAAATTCTGTCTCCTCCACTGTGGGACATGCTCCAATCAGCTCAAAGGCCTTGTGGAAGGTGGGAGCACCTTGTTCTCCCTGTTCACATCACAGCCCTCTTCCAGGGGAGATCTGACCCCGTGGCCCTGCCTGCAGGCTTTGGTTACCCTGAACCACAGCCACCTGAGACAGCAGAGATTAGGGAGCAGGCTTTGACCAGCTTAGTGGTGACCATGTGACCGGGCTAGCCACAGTTGCTATTACAGCCCAGGACACGCCTGCAACCTTGGGGAAGGAGGGACAGTCCAGTTCTGGGTGTCCCCAGGGCTCACAGCTCCCACCCTGTGTACTCTCTCTTTAAGAGGCATCAATTGATGACTCTCTTCCACATCTTAGGCAGCCACAGGGGCTGGGGGCCAGAAGTGAAGGAGGGAGGGCACCTCTAAGAAGTTTGGGTGATTTGGCCCCATGGGCAGAGGTGTGATGGTGCTGGCATGGAAGTGCGTGAAGTCCTTGAGTAATCACGGCTGAGGACAGCCACATACGTGGTAGAGCGCAATATCTGAGTTCATTATTAACAATGATGACCAATTCATGCTATTGTTTATCCAGTGCTTTTTATGTGCCAGAAACTCAACTAGGCATTTAACCTGAATTACCTTCTTTAATACCTGGAGCACCCCTATGACACAGGTTCTGTCTTATGCCCATTTCACTGGTGAGGAGACAGATCAGAAGCTGGGTGACTTGTCCCAGGTCACCCAGCTGAGCAGGGGATGGTGGGACATGGGACAGGGGTCAACATCCCAAAGTTGTGACATCAGAAAAGGAGTAAGCATTTGGATGCAGAATCAGACACACACACACACACCCATCTTTTTTTTTTTTTTTTTAAAGATTTTTTAATTTATTTATTTGACAGAGAGAGACAGCGAGAGCAGGAGTACAAGCAGGGGGAGTGGGAGAGGGAGAAGCAGGCTTCCCTCCAAGCTGGGAGCCCGATGCTGGACTCGATCCCAGGACCCTGGATCATGACCTGAGCTGAAGGCAGACGCTTAACGACTGAGCCACCCAGGCGCCCCCCACCTCCACACACCCTCATCTTAATAAGTATAGAGATTCTCAGCTGGAGGAAGGGTCTTTGTGCAGCGGGTACTGCTACCTAACAGAAAAGCAGTTCTAAAAGCTACTGAAGGCATAGGCCCTTCTCTGCTTGTGGGTTTCCACAACCCTAAATGGGGGCGGGGTTAGACGATCTTTCTGCCTCTCCCACCACCCTTATCCCCAAGGGACCATCTCAGATTCTAAGAAAGCATCTCTCTCTTTCAAGTAATCTCCACCTGCAGGAGCGCGGACCCCAACCACCCCCACTCCTCACCTGCCCCAGCCTAGGCTCCCCGCCCCCTCTGCAGTGTTTCTCAAACTGTGGCCTATTGGACCACCAGCATCAGAGGCCTGGCTGGGGCCTGCGAGGCGCCCCAGCTACCCAGCGGGCAGAGCCGGGCGGGCGGGGGTCCGCAGGGGATCCTAGCGCACGTCGGGTCCAAGAGCAGCGCCCCTGGCGGCGGCGAGGCAGGGACTACGGGGCCACGCCGCCCTGAGAAATGGGGACACCGCGCCGGAGGGCGAGCCGTCCTTCCCGCCCCAGCGCTTTCTCACCGCTCGTCCCGACTCACTGATTGAAACAAGTTCCTGTTTCTGGTTTTCGTTCAGCACATCAGAGGCTGAGGCTGAGCCTTTGGTCCGGAGTTTGAACAAATTGGAGCTGAAATTGCCTCAGCGGGGGAACTGGGAGCGCTGTACTGTCAGCACCCGCGCTGCGGCTCCGGGAACGCGGAGGAGTGGCACTTTCCCGCGGGCCTGTGCAACCAGGAGCCCGAGTCCCGGGAGCCCTGGGTTAGAGACGCCTGGCTGCGGCCCTAGGACAAGCCAGGGTGTTTAAGAGGTGCCTGATGGATTAAATAGTGATTAAATATTAAGAACAAATATAGAAATGGAAATTATCTATTTCTGTAAGCTGCATGGTGTACATGGCAAAGCCCAAGCTTTAGGAACAAGAAACTTGGGTCTTGGTTCTGCCACTTACCAACCGTGGCTCGTTGGGCAAGATAACCCTCTGAGCCTCAGTTTTTGCATCTGTAAAAGGGGAATCATCAGCCTTAGTTGTAGTTTGAAGAAGGATTGAAGAAGATGACAGGTGGAAGCGCATCAGTTCTCTGCTCCCACAGCCGCTTCAGTCCTTGAAGGATGACTCGATTTGGCTCTTTACTGCTCAGTCTTTGCCCCATATATTGTGTCCAGGATCTGACTTCTGGTGTTGGCCTAATGTCATCGTGTGCTCTTGCACTTGAGGTGGACCCTCTGCTTTGGACCCAGGGACCATGTGGCTGCTGCTTCTTCTTCTTCTTCTTCTTCTTCTTCTTCTTCTTCTTCTTCTTCT
>NC_058404.1:52103600-52120453 GCF_002201575.2 Neomonachus schauinslandi | reverse complement strand
CTTCTTCTTCTTCTTCTTCTTCTTCTTCTTCTTCTTCTTCTTCTTCTTCTTCTTCCTCTTCTTCTTCTTCTTTTCTTCTTCTTCTTCTTTTTCTTCTTCTTCTTTTTGGTGCTCAATGCCCTTTTTATTTATATATATATTTTTATTAACATATAATATAGTATTTGTTTCAGGGGTACAGGTCTGTGATTCATCAGTCTTGCACAATTCACAGCGCTCACCATAGCACATACCCTCCCCAGTGTCCATCACCCAGCCACCCCATCCCTCCCACCCCCCTCCATTCCAGCAAGCCTCAGTTTGTTTCCTGAGATTAAGAATCTCTTATGATTTCAACTTGTTTCATTTTTCCCTCCCTTCCCCTATGATCCTGTCTTGCTTCTCAAATTCCTCATATCAGTGAGATCATATGATACTTGTTTTTCTCTGATTGACTTATTTTGCTCAGCATAATACCCTCTAGTTCCATCCACGTCATTGGAAATGGCAAGATTTCATTTTTTTGATGACTGCATAATATTCCATTGTATATATATACCACATCTTCTTTATCCATTCATCTGTTGATGGACATCTTGGCTCTTTCCATAGTTTGGCTATTGTGGACATTGCTGCTATAGACATTGGGGTGCACGTGCCCTTTTGGATCACTACATTTGTATCTTTGGGGTAAATACCCAGTAGCACAATTGCTGGGTCGTAGGGTAGCTCTATTTTCAACTTTTTGAGGAATCTCCATACTGTTTTCCAGAGTGGCTGCACCAGCTTGCATTCCCACCAACAGTGTAGGAGGTTTCCCCTTTCTCCTCATCCTGGCCAACATCTGTCGTTTCCTGACTTGTTAATTTTAGCCATTCTGACTGGTATGAGGTGGTATCTCACTGAGGTTTTGATTTGTATTTCCCTGATGTTGAGTGATGTTGAGTGCTTTTTCAAGTGTCTGTTGGCCATTTGGATGTCTTCTTTGCAGAAATGTCTGTTCATGTCTTCTGCCCATTTCTTGATTGGATCATTTGTTCTTTGGGTGTTGAGTTTAAGAAGTTCTTTATAGATTTTGGATACTAGCCCTTTATCTGATATGTCATTTGCAAGTATCTTCTCCCATTCTGTCAGTTGTCTTTTGGTTTTGCTGACTGTTTCCTTTGCTGTGCAAAAACTTGTTATCTTGATGAAGTCCCAATAGTTCATTTTTACCCTTGCTTCCCTTGCCTTTGGCGATGTTTCTAGGAAGAAGTTGCTGCGGCTGAGGTCAAAGAGGTTGCTGCCTGTGTTCTCCTTTAGGATTTTGATGGATTCCTGTCTCACATTTAGGTCTTTCAACCATTTGGAGTCTATTTTTGTGTGTGGTGTAAGGAAATGGTCCAGTTTCATTCTTCTGCATGTGGCTGTCCAATTTTCCCAACACCATTTGTTGAAGAGACTGTCTTTTTCCATTGGACATTCTTTCCTGCTTTGTTGAAGATTAGTTGACCATAGAGTTTAGGGTCCATTTCTGGGCTCTCTATTCTGTTCCATTGATCTATGTGTCTGTTTTTGTGCCAGTATCATACTGTCTTGATGATGACAGCTTTGTAATAGAGCTTGAAGTCCAGAATTATGATGCCACCAGTTTTGCTTTTCTTTTTCAAAATTCCTCTGGCTGTTCAGGGTCTTTTCTGGTTCCATACAAATTTTAGGATTATTTGTTCCATTTCTTTGAAAAAAGTTGATGGTATTTTGATAGGAATTGCATTAAATGTGTAGGTTGCTCTAGGTAGCATAGACATTTTCACAATATTTGTTCTTCCAATCACTTCGCCACTTCTTATCAGCAAGAGAGTTTTGGTTCCCTGAATGCACAGTACAAATACCTGAGTCCACGTTTAAAGATGCTGCTCCTCCCGGTGATGGTCATGGTAACCTAGGCAGGATGGTGGGCTTAGTCATGACCTGCTGGCCTTCTCCAAGAGTGCTTATGTGAATGCTGCTTTCTGGCGCCTTTTTCTAGACTGCTTGTGCTTTTGGCCCCTACTGTCCATAACATGTCATAATCACATGCATGAGAAGGGTTGCACTCTTAAAGAGAGAGACTATTCTGTCTACAATGCGCTGCCTGTGGACTGAAAGCTTTCCAAGGCAAGGCCTGTTTTGGGTATATTCCTTGCAAATTTCTGCAGTGGGCTTTAGACTCCTTACAGCTGGTGACTCTCTTGCCATTGTTTTCTGCAGTGTCCAGTCCAGTGTTAGCTTGAGGCAGGGGCTATATGTAAGTGCTATTGGGAACCCAGAAGTAGTCATTAGTACTAGCCAGCCATGATGGTGTGAGGGACACAGGCAGGAGGAAAGAGGTCTATGTGGAACAAGGCCAAGTTCAAGGAAATAGGCTTACCCTAATTGTTCCTTGAAGGTAGGGATTGTGTCTTATCACAGTGGTATCTTTGGAGGCTGGTTAAGGCTTAGCATAGAATAAAACAGAAAAACGAGGAGGGAAGATATGGATGTTCTCTGTTTGGATGTTCTTTGGAATTAAAAGTACAGCAACACCAAGAATATACAGCAATCATGAACTCTGATTGCTTCACAACAAAGTCTCCATGCACTTCGAAGCTTTGAGGATCCTATATGATGTTGGTTAGCCTCCTGGTCACATCTTCCTCTCACTTTTTTTGAGCTGGGGCTTTTTCTGCTTGAGAGGGGCAGAAGACCAGAAGCTACTATGATCTCTGCCAGGCTCTGCAGAAGCAAATAACTATTGATTAATATTTGTGTTGTGAATGGAAACCATTACTTAAACAAGGCAGTGCCTCTGCCCAAGGGTTTGAATACTAAGAGCATCTTTAATCTGATAGAATGTAATGGAAGCCTGCAGCATCTAGAAACCCTCAGCTGTCCATCACGTTAGCTGGATGCCTTTTTCTTCTCCTTATCACAAGGAAAATCCAAACTTTTCACCCACCTGATTGTAGGAAGAGCAAAGACAGGGTTCTTTATTTACCCTTTTTTCCCCCGTGAGACTCTGAAATCCAGTCTGAATTTATAAGAGAGGCCCCGCGTCTCCCCACCAAAGAAGCTGTTGTATGGAGGTGGGTTCAGTCCTGGAGAGACTAAGGCTTGGTGCCAGAAGCATTTGTCCAATAGACTCCCAGAGCTCCTTGGTGAACAGTGAGCCTGAATCCTAATTTCCCAGATGGCATCATAGTCATAAGTAGTTCCTCCTTGTGTAGTACCTACTATGTGCCAGCTATTCTAAACCCTTTGCATATGGGAACTCTTCAGATCCTCACAGTGGTCCTGTAAGATAATTACTTATACTATCCCCAGTTCACAAATGAGAAATGACACACAGAGAGGTCAACTGACCTGCTTAGGGTCCTATAGCAAGTTTGGGGGAGCATACTTTTGGAAGGATGTCAAAAATATATCCTCAATCCTCATATTAGGAAAAACTACAAAGTTGGCCTGAGAAATTAGCCAGTAATGTCAATCAAGAAGGGCTCCTTGGCTGGGATTGCAAGGACCGAGCATGGGGAAGGAGTCCCTTCAGGGGCTCTCTTGGAAGCACCCAAAGGGCTCCTCCCTGTCAAGCCACACCTCCCAGCATGTGCTTAACACTTCACAGGCTGCAAGCCCGTTGGCATTGGCTTTTGCATTTGATTCTCACGAATGCCCTATGAAGCACAGGTCACAGGTAGAACTACCACCATTTTATAGGAGAGGTCACACAGAGCTTAGCGCAGGGCTTGACACAGAGTAGGGACTCTTACTCTTAATTCAACAAATAAGAATTTGTTGAATTAATTCTTGCCTAACTAGATATTTGGGTGACTGGATGTATGGATGAGTTTCTGTAGGGATGGAGGAATGACAGGAGAATGGGCTCAGGTTTCTGGGTGTGGTATGTGCAGATGGCACCCACTTCCTGCATTAAATCACATTGAGTGGGGCTGACCGCTGGCTCCACCGAGAGCCCAAGCCCAGCTCCAGAGACCTTCACTTGAAGGCCACGTGTCCCATCCCCACCTGGGAGCCAGGGCAGGTGCAAGCCCTTTTGAGACAGGTGAGGGGACTGTGACTAGCTCAGTGGGAAGGTGGCCCATTGTCTCCTGTCATCTGCTCTAACTGGGCCTGGCTCTTTCCTGGCTCTTCCCTGTCGTGCCCTCCCAGGGGGAAGAGAGCCTTCTGCATTCGCCATTGATTTCTCAGTGGTTGCTCCTCCATTATTTATAACCCACCGCCTTTCTGCCACGCTTTGGCCCAGCTGGAAGTGAGCACCATGACCTCTGATCAGATTTCTCTTTTCCGGGTTCAAGCTTATAAAGAAGTAAAGAATCCTCAGAGGTCACAGCTTCTGAGCCCCACGGGTGTCCAATCAATGCTTGTACTTAGCTGAAGGTTGGAACCAATTAACTGTGTTAGCCTTGCCTCTATGGGCTGTGTCTGCCAGCTCGGCTGGGACCTGTCAGGGTTCTGACCCGAAGCCTCAGTAAGTTGTGTCCTGGAGTCCAGAGCCTACTGCCAAGCGGCTTACTCCACCACTAGGTGAAATCCAGGGCCTAGGCTGGGCCTGGGTGTGGCTGGAGCACCATCTGCATGTTCTAATAGCCTGTTACTGAGTCTCTTGCCTCCTTTGCCTGATGTCAGGGAATCCTGTCTCCATCCCCAGAGGAGAAGGCCCAGAAACCCATCTCTCCTTTGGGCAGCTGCAACTCTGAAGAGCTGGGAGGAAGGAAGTACCATTATGAAGGGGGGCAATGCAGAAGTCCAGAGGTGAAGGATCTGACCCCTCTGCTCATGGCACCCTATCTCTTTACCGGGGAAGGAAGGCTCCTATGGGTGGGTGTGGGATGACTACCCGTCCGGGGTCTCCTTATTTATTTTTGGTGAAGCTGTTCAGAACCAACTCAGAGAGGAGGAGAGTGAATCAGTGCCATGCAATTCATATTAATTTTGGTTCTGTGCTAGGCCCTCTGAAGAATAAGGGGACACCAATATAAATCTATGTGTTTGCCTTCAGGGGCCATGTGCCATGGTGGGGGGAGGTGACAGATACATTGAAGTCTACATAATTCATGGCAGATTCTGTTTTCTAACAGGGGTCTAAAAAATGAAACCAGGAAGAGGGAAGGAGGGATTTCATTTTAACTGGGGATAAGAAGGAGCTGAGGAAGCCTGAGGACTGGGACTGAGCCTTGAGCCTGAGGATGACTTGAGTTCGTGGGCATGGAGTGAAGGCCGTCCAGGCAGAGGGTCAGCTTGTGATAAGCATGGTGGCTGAAGAAACTATGGGAAGCAAGAAGTACTCTGCTGAGACTGTGGAGCTGGGGGTGGCAGGACTCTGTCAGGGGCAGCAAGGATGGTTACTAGCCACATCATGAGAGAGAGATTTAAAAGGAGGCTGGGGCCAGGCTGAGGAGGTTGGCCTTCTTGGCACTGGAGAGCTATTGAAGGTTTGGGGCAGGAGAGTAATGGACCATGTTTCAGGAATAGTATTATGGTGTTCTGTGTGTGTTTAGGTGTGTGTGCGTGTGTGTGTGTGTAACTTTGATGAGAATGATAACATTGGGCAAAAAAAGTATGCCTCTCTCCTAAGTGTATTCTTGAAGGGTACATATGTGTCATTACCTGGAGTAGTGGAAAGTCCTGGTTTTTCTGCAGACGCTAAACTCTGATGGTAGTTCTAGCTCCTGCCTTCCTGTTCTCTGTCCCTCTCCCTCTGGGGACCTGAATCGTATGGAGAGAAGTACCAGCCTAGCATCCCCATGGTGGAGGCATCTGTCATGAGGTCCCCCCTTCCTACCATTGCCCCCATTCCGAGCTCATGCAGGGCACGAAGGCCTGGAGATGCTGCCTGTCAAATACCTCTGCAGGTGAGCAGCTGTGCCCCGGTGTTCATTTCAAGAGCAATTTAGACACCCAGGAAAGATAGGTATGAACTGGCTCCTTGGGATCACTATGGTAACCAATTACACATCTCAGCTGGTGTCAGGAAGTGAGCCATGAGCTGAGTCACCCTGAGGGGGAGGCAGTCCTGGGTGGGTGGGGGGATTTAGGTCAGACGATGGAGGGCCTGCTGACAGCAGTGTAACCCTTTGACATCCGGAGCGCCTCCCATAAGAGGGCTGATAAACTCTTGTATGTGTCCACAGTTTGAAGACCTGGCCAAGAGGCCTGAGGGTTCATTTATGTTGCCTTAGGTGCCTGGGGACAGGTTTAGCAGAGGACTCAGGAACAGATGAGATAGGCTGATGGTCGGAGCCCCTCTCAACTTGGCCTCGACCAGCTCCCTGCTCTTCTCTGAGCACAGTGGACTACCCACTTGGCCGTCCAGTGCCACCAAACTGCCTCCCAACCCAGGAGATCAGGCCCACCACTCCTATGGGTACATCCTGGTGCCTCTGCCTGAAATGCCTTTCCTTCTCCTGGGACTCTCCCCAACCTATTTCTCAAAACCCAGGTCAAATGCTTTCCTTCCTGTGTGTTTCATAATTCTCCACCCATCACCTATCACATGGAGTTACTGTGTGGGGGTCTGATGTCAGAACATCAGCCCCCAGCAAGTAAGCACACACCTGTTGCTTTCTGGCTGACAGGACCCAGAAATGTGTGACTACATAGCAGGTCAGCAGATGCTTGCGGAAAGAATGGATGAATTGGTCTGGCAATGCCAGTAGGCAAGCCTAGCGGAACTGGAGCTGGGCTCAAGCCAACTGCAAGCAGAACTTGGGTGTCCAGGCTAAGTTGCTTGAAGCACTTTACAGTTTGCAGAATTTATTCAGCTTGGACCCTGCAGCTTCATTTCTACCGAGCAGGTTGTGAAAACTGGGTACTGTTCTGGCCAGACTGGAGTCTGGGGTTTTTTGTATGTATTCGTGTATCTATATATCTATCCATCCATCCATCCATCCATCCATCCATCCATCCGCTATCTTTCTATCTATACTTATCTATCATTTATCTATCTCTATTGCTCATGTGTCCAACTATCATCTATCGATATGAATCTATCACCTATGTATATCATCTATCTATCTATCTATCTATCATCATCATCATCTATCCATTTATCCTATCTATTATCATCTGAAAGGTGATTTGCTCAGGATTTGGGTGCTGGAGGATCTGAGAGGAGGTGGATGCTAGGAAGAAACTGGGAAAATTGAGGCAGAGGAGGCTAGCCTGGCTCTGGGCCTCGCAGGCTCGGCGCGGGAAGAAATGAGGCCGGGGGTGGGGGGCCAGGATGCGCTAGCTCCGAGCTGGGGTGTGGAGGAGAGGGGGCCGAGAGCAGGCAGGGACGCCTCAGTAGTGCTCGGACGCCGGCCATGGCAGGCGAAGGCGTGGGGGCGAGGGCTCCAGGGGGATGATGTCATTCCCTGCCACGACGAGAAAGGCGGGGGTTTTCGGAACGCCCCCGCCCAGGGCTCCGTGTCCCCGCGGCCAGCGGGCGGGCGGAGCTCGGGGCGCGGACGGGGACTTCCTGGTGACGGCCCGGGAGAAGGCGACGGGGCGCTGGGCGGAGCCGGGTGGTAGGGTCTCCAGGCTCCCGGTGCGGAGGGCTCGGGGGTGAGGGCGGTGCTCGCGCCCCGCGCGCACAGTCACCCGGGGAGGCCAGCCTGGGCGCGCGACGTCACCCGTGGCCGCGGCGCCGAGCTGCTGTGCGGAGCGCGCTGTCACCCCCGGGTGTGAGGCGCAGGGGCCGCGGTCGTGGTGGAGGAAGGTCCCACCCGGAAATCGCGCTCTCGGTCGAACCTCGCGTCCAACTCCCCATCGCCGGGGCGCGCGTCCCTCGGCCTGGCGGGCTGCGCGCAGGGGAAGCGCCTAGCCCCTGGGTTCCGAGGGGGCGCCCCAAGCAGGGCGCGCGGGACGGAGGGCCGAGGGGTGAGTGCACTCAGCGCCTGCTGGGGTGGGACGGGGGCGGCAGGAGGGGTGGCGAGTCGGGGAGCAGGCAAAGCAGGGTGTTAGCGAAGGATCTGTTGAGAGCCGCATTGAAGAAGTAGCTCTGCCCTCCCTAGTCGTCCCTGCCCAGCCCCGGCCAAAAAGAGCGGAGATTTAGAGACCTAGGTGTGATATGCTGGCACCAACATCGACCCGCACCCAGCCCACCCTCAATACAGGTCAATTTTCTTTCTTCCTCCTTTCTTTTTAAAAGATTGATTTATTTGAGAGAGGGAGAATGAGAGAGAAAGAGTGTACATGAGAGGGGGGAGGGTCAGAGGGAGAAGCAGACTCCCCACTGAGCAGGGAGCCCGATGCGGGACTCGATGCGGGACTCGATGCGGGACTCGATGCGGGACTCGATGCGGGACTCGATGCGGGACTCGATCCCGGGACTCCAGGATCATGACCTGAGCCGAAGGCAGTCGCTTAACCAACTGAGACACCCAGGCGCCCCCTTCCTTTCTTTTTTCCTTTCCTCCTCTCCACCTTGTCGTCTCTCTCCCCCAAACCCCTCCCTGGCTTTCTCTAACTCCTCCTTCCTTTGGTTCTGAGCTCCAGCCCGTCTCTGCAGGACCTGGAGGTGGGTCTCAAGTTGGGCCAGCCCTGCAGCTTGCCAGTGGATGGAGAGGCCCAGTCGCCGGGCCTGACGTCCATTCCCCGCTTCAAAGATATTCAACATGGAGACATCCGTCTTTGCTAGACCTGGCAGAGATTTTTTGTCAGTCCCCATCCCCAATTCGGTACCTCTCTCTAAGGTGGGGTTTCTAGCAGATGTGGGAGTTAAGGGACAAAGGACAGCAAAGAAACCCCCAGACCATTTAGAGACATCCTTGTTACTATGAATACTCTCCCCTCCCCCGCCGACCTTTCTTAAATCAACAATCTGGACACAGAATGAGGAACCCCTTTTCACAGATAGCTGGGCATCCCGGTATTCCCAGAAGAGCCCAAATAAAGGGGCAGGGTGTGGGGATTTAAGAGCAATGCTGGAAGAAACTGAGGAAGTTGAAACTGGAACTAAGGGGATTTGGATTGCCTCAAAAAAGAAAAAAAAAAAAAGAAGTATAGCTCTGTGCATTTTCCTGGAGTAAACACACCAGGTACGCAGCACCTAGATGGAGCTATTATCAGCACTTTAGAAATGCCCACATATCTTTCCGGCCCTAACCCCAGGGCAACCACCACCCTGACTTCTCCCAGCATAGAGTAGCTTTGTCTATTCTAGAAGTCTGTAGGAACAGAATCATGTGGACTCTTTCTGGCCCGGCTTCCTTGGCTCAGCATGATGTTGGAGAGAGTCGTCCATGTTTTGCCTGTGGTACAGGTGTTTCAGAATTTGGATGTCCTTCCTCAGGGGACAGATCATTTTTCTATCCCAGAGAGCAGAGGGGCAGTAATGTGGGTCTTTTTTGCCTTGGATTTGTCTTGGCTTTTCCTCACTGTCCCAGGGCCTCTATTCTGATAAGAGCAGGAAATCAACTTTCCCAAAGAGGCTTTACCCAGGATGTGCGCTGAATGGCTCACAATCCTGACGCCCGAATTTCTCTTAGCGAATTGCCTTTTCCTTACCCCAGGAAAGGCTTTGAGCTGAGACCCAACTGGAAAAGTGAGGCTGACAAAGATGTTCACGTGAACCTGTGTTCTTCCTTCCTGGCTTCCAGGAGGGAACCAACAGGGGTGGAGGAGGGAGGGAGAGGCCTCCGACCTTAATTGAAGTGTTTGCAGGGGCCAGTTGTGTAATTAGTATCCTTGGGAGCCCGCAGGGGATTTTTCTGCCTTCAAGGAAAGAACATTTGCAGGCCTACACAGGTTAACAGCTTCCCTTTAAATATTTTCCTTTTGTGGTTAGCTCCGTGCCTGCTTTTGAAAATGTGGTCATTTTAAAAAACAAGAATCAATTCTCCCAGAAGGGATGTGAAGGGCTGCTACACTCCTTGGGAGCTCTTTTCTTCCTCACGCATAATAAAGATTGAGATTATGTAGGTAGGACAAATGCTTAGGGGCTCTGAAAATATGGATTATGCAAATGAGCTATTTAAGGACCTTTAAAAATGCTGACCCTGTCCCAGAGTATTTACTAGCTGTTAGAAAATGTGGATTGTCTAAGTGGGCATTTGGGGACCTTTAAACACTCAGATTATGATGGATCTGGAGAGCCTCACAAATCCCTTCTGGCCCATTAGACCTGTCTGCTGTGTGAGTAAAGGAAGTGTTTGGACAAAGTGGAGTATGCACGCAGTGGCCTGGGATGATTTGGGTCTGTCCTACAGCCCTGAAGATTGGCGGAGGAGCGCAGATGCTGGAGGAGGTTGGTGGCCTCGCAGGGACCCCCTCTCCCCCATCCCAGGAGTGGTTTGGGTACAGGTGGGCTGGAAGATGGCCCCTGTTATGTCAACCTTAACAGGATGACTCTAGAGGTCCTTCTATGGCCCCTGGACTTCCTATAGCAAATCCCTCCTACTTAAGGAACCCCTCTGAAGTAGGTTTTGATTTTTAATTCATTCTGCAAAGCAAGGGTAAAGAATCAATATACATACGCAGGTGCCGGTTTCCATACCAATTGCAGGGATATACTCTTCTCTCCACTGGTTATGGATTGATGGATGGCGTGGTTCCCATCAGCAACACAGATCCAAGCCAAACGCAGGCACTGTGGTTTCACAAAAAGGGGCCAAATATTAAGTGTCTCTCTTAATGAATCTGGGGTGACAATTGCTGGGTACGAAAGTCAGTCCTTCACAGTCTGGAGACTGCCTCTGCCAGGCTGACCCAGACTGAGCCCTTCCAGGCAGACAGCTGGAGAACCATGAGCACGAATCTCAGAGAAGTACACACAGCGTTGTGTCCCGATCCAGCACCTCTTTGGCCTTAAGAGTCAGTATTTCTCGACCTCACCTTGTGAAGTGCTGTGTTAAATCCTTTTCCTCTCCTTCTCTCACGACCCTCCTTTCCTCTCTTCCTTGATGGAGAGACCCCCTAGAAAACCAGCTGGTGGATCAGGTGAGTCTTCTCAGCCTCCTCCTCCTGCATCTCCCTACATATAGCAGGAGATCTTGGGCAGGTTCTATAACTTCTCTGAGCCTTGGTGTCTTTCTCTGTAAGACAGAGGTATTGATGGTACCTGCCCCGGAGGGTCACTGTGAAGATGAAGTGCCTGGTGTGTAGTAAGCGCTTCATACACGTTCACTTAGAAACCCAAGTTCCCATTTCAACTTGGCCCTCAGTCTGCTGTGTGATCTTGGGAAATTCACTTCCCCTCTCTGGGCCTCATTTTTATCTTCAGACTGAGGCTGGGTGTGGTCTAAAGATGTAGAAAGGTTCTTATTGCTCTTATAAGCCAAGATACTCAACAAGGCAGCACCTCATTTCTGGGGGGCCAGGTCATGTCAGCCAGGCCTTGGATGGCAGATGTCCTAGAGGCACTGATGGTTATTAGAATGGAGTTGCGTTTGTTACAGCAATGGATTAGAAGTGGCCTGACATGAGGCAAAATGTATTTGTTTGTGGCAGTTAATGAGCTGCTAATGTACGTACAGATGAGTTACTGGGGAAGACTATCAAAACCAAGATTAATCCAGAGAAATGAGGGCACTAGATTGGAAAAGAAGGAGATGGCCATGGAGAGGGGCACAGACACTGAGGGGTAGAAGACACATGGTGGGAAGGGGGAGTATCTTGCCCATTGCTTACATTTTTCCAGCTCTCCTCCCTCCCCCATAGTGCTGGAAGCTCTTTGTTCTACTAAGAGTGTAGTTTGGGGCTACTGTCAATAACGATGCTAATAATAATAATGACAGTGGTTAGAATGACACTAATAATGGCTAGACACTTAGTTATGGAGCTCCTACTATGTGAAAATGGTGTCGTGAATACTTTTCACTTGTTAATTCATGTAATCTTTCTTATGAGATAGGTATCATTATTACCCCTATTTCACAGATGAGAAAATGGAGGCACAGACACATAAAGGAACTTGTCAGGTGAAATTTACCTGCACAGCAGTTCCCGAAGCAGCTGAGATCCCAAATCGGCTTGGATCATTACTTTCCCCGGTGTCCCCATGCTGGCAGTCAGGGGTGGGGTGTGGGGATGTGGTGAGGGTCCTGTGCCCCGGAATGCCAGGCTGGGGATCACTCCTGCAGGGCTGACCCGAGGCACGGTCAAAGTAGGCGGATTTCTTCGCATGCGCTGATAGGGGTTTCAAGGCCCTGCCTGCCATGTTCCACATTCTCCTCACTCGGGTCCTTACTGGGCATAAAAAGAGCTAAGGGCCTCCATCATTGACACAGCAGATGGTCCCAAAGCTGGCAGCATGATGCCTGGCACGAACATGCCCAAACTGTTTCGTCGTTCCTATAGGTATAGAGTGTCACTCCTCTGGTATCGCATGGGCCCCTCAGGGGACCCCAGAGCAAGGTGCAGCTCTTAGCTGTCTGCTTTGCCTTGGTGACTGTCTCCAGCTGGACCATTCCTCTTCTGCACTCTTACCACCAGCAGCCCCCCTCACTCCCTCCTGCAGGTCTTTACTGAAATCTCTCACTGAGGCCTTTCCATCTATTAGAAATCACAACTCTCTGACCCCAGGAATTCCCTGTCCCGTCTCTGCTTTATTCTCCATAAGACTTAAGGCCATCTGTATCACTTGATTGTTTACTCTCTCCTTCCGCATTAGATTGTAAGTTCTGTGTGGCCAAGGGTCTTTGCCCCTTTTGTTCTCAACAGTACCCTTAGCAGCTAGGATAAGCCTGGAATGTAGTAGAATCTTCCTAAGTACTTGTTGAATGAATGAATGAATGAATGAATGAATGAAAGAAACTTTCAGGACCCTTCTCAGCTTGGTACTCACCTCCTCTCCAGTCTCATCTGTCATGTATCTGTGCCCTCCTGGAGAAGGCCCGTCCACTCTGTGGCTATAGGGCAGAATGCCACTTCCCCCCAAGGCCCTGCCTGGGACCCCTGTCCCTGTAGCCTGGCTGGTCTCTGTGAGAGTCCACATTTCCTTTCTCTTGGTTCTTGTGGCATTCCCCACTTGCTTATGCGATGGCACTTGTGTCACGGTATTGTTGTAATGGCTTGTTTTCATGTCAGTCTCTCCCAGTAGGTGGGGGTTCCCTGAAGGGACTGCAGTGTGTAGGAAGGTGCATGAGTTTGGGGCAGTAGTTCAAATTCCAGCTCTGCTGGTGACTGCTGTGGGTTTGGGCAAGTTACTCAACTATTCTGAGTTTCAGTTTTCTCATCTGTCAAATAGGGATAATAATCTTGATTTGACAGGGCTGCTGAGAAATGTAGAGGCAATGGATACGGTGTGCCTAGTAAAATGCCTAGTGCATAGTAGGCATGGCATGGCGTAGCAGGACGTTACGAATAAACATGGCCATGTCACTCTAGCCGGATTTCAGCGGCGGCCATGGTAGGAACCCGGCGGTCAGTCTATGGCCATGCTATCCTGAACTCGCCCAATCTCGTCTCATCTCGGAAGCTAAGCAGGGTCGGGCCTGGTTAGTACTTGGATGGAAGAGGAAGCTTGTCTTCTTTGACCTCCTGAGACTATCTGGTTTCACTTTGTGTCAATGTCATGAAAGAAGAATAGGTAAGAGGGTTGCTGTTTTAGACTAAAGGACAATAGAGAGGCCTGGCACTGGGAGGAGAGTATGTGAGACTTGAGGTTGGACACACACACACACACACACACACACACACACACACACAAAGCTATAAAGGACATTCTGGGGAAAATTGGGAAATTTTGAATGTGGACTAGTTATTATTGACTCATAAATACATTTCTTGAGTGGAATTTAAACAAAATGTTTAACGAGCACTGATTGTGTGCTAGGCATTGTGTTAGAAAGGCATTTCACATGGGTTGTATCATCCCTGTGAGGTACATATCATTATCCCATTTGGTAAGTGAGGAGTGGACGCTTAGAGAAGGGAAATAATTTTCCCAAAGTCATACCGCATGCAGTGCTAGGACCAGTTATTATTATTATTTTTTTTTTTATTTCAAAGGTTTTATTTATTTATTTATTTATTGGAGAGAGAGAGTATGCGCATGCGAGCGCGGGCAAGGAAAGAGAGAGGGAGAGAGAATCTCAAGCCGACTCCCCACTGAGCATGGAGCCCGACATGGGGCTCGATCCCATGACCCTGAGATCATGACCTGTGGCTCACCCAGGCTCCCAGCAGCACCTCAGTCCAAACAGATGTGTTCCATCTGCTGGTGGACTCTGGGGGACGCCTGTGGAGCCCCCCAGGGGTTGAGCACAGCAAGGGATGGGATGCTCCAATCTGAGGAAGAGGGAATCAGAGAAATCCTTGGGGCAGGTAGCAGTTTTTCATGTGCTGCCCACCTGCCTGAGTGCCTGGGCCAGCCTTTAGGGTACACATCAGAGCCAAGTGGGAAACAAGGCTGGTGTGGTGGGGTATTGTGGATGACTGGATGAAAGAGATTGGGCTTGATTCTGTAGACAGCGGGAGCCAGCAAGGGTGTTTGAGCAGGACAGGGCATTGTGAGAATAACATGAAAGAATGCTTGGTTAAACCGGCAGCTTCTCCACAGGTGTTACAAGTGAGGTGCACATGCAGAGCTGGCAGGCCCTGGTTGGCACAGGGCTTCACCGTCCTCCCCCTTTAGCAAATGCAACAGTTAGAGATGCATTTCAGTCCCTGCAGGCTACATCCAGAGAAGGGTGGACCCAAGCTTCCCCCTCCTTCCTCACTCAGTCCTGGTATCTTTGCTCAGGGACCTACACGCCTCAGCCCTGCCATCTACCTGTGTGACCTCAAGCTCCTTTCCTGCTGGTTGCCACACTCACCTGAGTTTTACCTCTTCCACCTCTAGGGAAGGGGAGCAAGCCCAGAGGAAATTGCCTAGAATGAAGCCAGGGCCACCAAAGATGAACTTCAGGTACCCACAGTGCTGCCTGGCCCACCCTTGCACCTGAGTAGATGAGATCCCAGTAGAGCCTTTTCCTCTTTCACTAGGTGTGCTTTGTTTGGGGGAAGAGAAGAGCTGGCTCCACCAGCCTGTCTTTCTCTGAGGGTTTGGTGTCATCTGTCCTGTGCTGGATTCCTTGATAATTGATGGCTATCATGGTGTTGATAGCTAACAGCTTTTTTTCTTTGTGCACGTAAAGGGTTACAGGAAGTCTGACCTGTTATAAGGGAAGTATTGGTTTTTAGGCATCATATGATCGTTGGGACCCAGGTTTTGCTGCCAGACCAACAAAGCTCTCCCATTATCACCTGGTTTTGAGGAAGGCATGCTACTTGAGATGCATTTGGTGGCAAGGAACAGAATACTCAGTTAACAGAGGCCAAATAACAAAGGCATTTAGTTATCTCACATGACAAGATGCTGGAGATGGGCATTTCCAAGAATGGTCTAGCAGTTAAAAAATGTTAGGACATTGGACCCTTGTCTCTGTGACTCTCCTGTCCTGTCCATCATGGTCATAAATTGGCTGCCACAGCTCCAAGTATCAGAGCGGCATTCTTAGCAGTTCTTTCCTTTTATTGAAGAATGAAATCCAAAACAGAGGGTTCATCCATGTTGTGGCATGTGTTAGAATCAGAATTTTCTTCCTTTCTAAAGCTGAACAATGTTCCATTTTATGTATAGACCACATTTAGTTTATCCACTCATCCATATAGGGACACTTGGGTTGCTTCCACTTTTTGGTATTGTAAATAGTGATGCTATGAACCTGGGTATCCAAATATCTCTTCAAGTCCCTGCTTTCTCTTATTTTGGGTATATACCCAGAAGATGAATTGCTGGATCATACATAGCCTCATTTTTAATGACTGCACTGTTTTCCATGGTATTGGTGTGCAACGAGTTCATTTAACCAGTTTCCTATTGCTGACCTGGTCAGCAGTTGCCACTTTTTATAACATCAGAATAATAAACATCCTTGTTGATATATTTGTCCCACAGTGAGCTTTTTAAGATTTTATTTATTTATTTGAGAGAGAGAATGAGATAGAGAGCATGAGAGGGGGGAGGGTCAGAGGGAGAAGCAGACTCCCCGCCGAGCAGGGAGCCCGATGCGGGACTCGATCCCGGGACCCCAGGATCATGACCTGAGCCGAAGGCAGCCGCTCAACCGACTGAGCCACCCAGGCGCCCCCACAGTGAGCTTTTAAAAACAGATTTGAACATCTCACTTGTCTGGCTGAAGACTCCCAGGGCTCCTCCAAACTCATAGACTTAACTCCATTTTGTAGCTCAGGGGATGAAGCCCTTACATTCTGGTCCCAGCTGTCACTGTTCTCCCTCACTCACTAATTACTCATTCATGCAATGCTCCAGGACCTTCTGTACACTCATTGCTCAACACTCCTTCCCACTCCTTGTTTTTGTACATGTTCCTCCCTCTCCTTGAAACATATGGCCATCTCTCTTTCACCAGGATTTGAAAGCCTTCCCAAAGGTTCATCTTGACTATATCTTCCTCTGTGAAATTCCTGCTCACCATCCCAGGCAGGATTAACCATACCCTTCTCTGTGCTCCCAGAGTTCCTTACCTATATGTGTTAGGGCATTTATCACGTGTTAGCATAATTATTTGTTGATAGAGGCAGCCTGAAAAAACAGAAAGAGGAAAGGTTTTGCAGTCAAATAGACCCACTCCAGAATCCCAGTTCTTATGGTATGACATTGGACAGGTTGTGTAGCTTCTCTGAGCCTTACTTTGCTTATTTGTAAAATGGGGATCATAATTTCTACTACTAAAAGATTATTTGAGGATTAGAGATGAAGAATGTAACCCACAGTGCTAACACAAATTAGGTATTATAGTATTTGTATAAGTATGGTAGCTATGATGACCAAAGCTGCCGCTGATATTGAAGATGGGGTGGTGATGGTGGTGGTGGTGTTGATAGAGGTGGTGATGGTGGCAGTGGTGGTAATGATGGGGTTGATGGTGGTG
>NC_058404.1:52025946-52103590 GCF_002201575.2 Neomonachus schauinslandi | reverse complement strand
TTGATGGTGGTGATGGTGATGATGATCATGGTGGTGATGATGGTGGTGGTGATGGTGGTGGTAATGGAGGTGGTGATGATGGGGATGACAATGATGACAATGATGTACTTGTCCCTCTGATAGAATGTGATCACTCCTCAGGCAGGTGCTGTACAGCTTCATCTCTGCTTTGTCAGTGTCTGCCATAGAGCAAATATATAGTAAAAAATACATTAATTACTTCAAGGTTAAGTTGCTTTGGGGTGGAGGGTGGTCCTTCCTGAATTAACCGGTTTAGTCCCAGCCGAGCCTCCCTTCTGAATCCTTCCTGGCTATGAATTTTGTGAGCTGAGGCAACACAGTGTGTAGAGCCCACAATCTAGAGCTGTGAAATTGGGGTCTGCCCTCAGCACTGCCCTTAACTGGGCCAGTCACCTCCTTTCTCTGGGCTTTGGAGTACCCATGACGGCCTCCTGTTCAAATCTCTCATGCAACACTGGTTTCCATCCAAAGGTGCCTTGCTCAGTAACTGTACCCAGATTATTTCCAGGATTTACATCCCAGCTGGAATGGGCACCAGAGTCAGAATGGAGACTGTGCTCCATTTCCCCTTTGTCTCCTTTTCCTGGCCCATCGAGTGCCCAGTGCTATGCTCAGCACAGAGATGTTGTCTTGGCCATGATGGTGGTGGGCTGGATGGGAGAAGACAGTGCTTGAGGTTACTGAACTCATGGCCCAGTCTGTCCCATGGTCAGGGGTAGAGCAATTGGTTGTCAATAGTATATCATCTGTTAGGGATGTTACTGAGGCCCTCCTGTGCTGGGCTGGCAGGAGGGGATCTGAACCTTTACCACCCTTATTCCTTTCCACTTGCTATATGTACTGGTCAATTTATATTCTTTACAGTTCCTTTCTCCACCAGCAATGAAGAGAATGACAAACACTGCTGAGTGCTTGGTCCCTTCAAGGGTTATAAAACTGCCACGTCTGTATACTGAGTGATTCTTCCCCTGAAAATTTCAGTCTAGGGGGGAAGATCATATATGGACACAAGTAATTACAATACAAAGAAAGCCATAGAGGGCTTTCGGAATTCAGAGAGGAGGGTCCTTGTGGAGGACTGCGCTGGCCCTCCCAGGACAGGGGAGAGCAGAGCGTTCCTGGCAGGGACATGCCTTGAATAAAGTCCACAGAGGTGGAAGTGGTTTGAAGTGATTTGTACTTCCCTGGCAGGAACCTGGAATGAGTCTACATTCTTTGGAACCTGTGCAATAAGGACATGGATTTATCCTTTTAAGGCATCTACTAGAGAAGAAAAGCAGAGTTATCCTTATAATCTCAAAGTTCTGATTAGAAACCTGAGGTCTATTGAAAGGGAGTGCTGTGGGGACAAGGGGGCGATGAAAGAGTGTGTATGGACTGGGGAGGCCTGAAATGCAAAGAGATGTGAACACCCTAAGGTCTCCCGGGTCATCGGTGGGACTGGATCCAGAGCCTGCGTGCTGCTTGCCCGTGACTGGCTCTGAGAGGCCCAGTCGGGGACACTGTGGTGACTCAGGGTCAGTAAGTTTCTGAGGTGTGCAGGACAGGAAGTTCTTTCTTTGTCTCATCCCAGCTTTGTTTCAATACATGGGCTCTCTTTGCTATCCTTTCCTTACTCTAGTGAGCTCCTGAGATGCAGCAGTGACAGCAGTCCCTCATCCCTGTGGAGGCCCGTGGACCCAGAGGCAGTGATGGAGTGAGCCTGGTTGGCCCAGAATTGCCATCTGAGGATCAGCTCCAGGAGGTGGAGGAGAATTTTTCTTTACACATCAGACAAGTTTCTGCTCAGTTGGAATAAACGTGTATTGTCATCAATGAGATAATAGTTTGAGTATGTGAGAAATCAAGACCCTGTCCCTTCCTAGCTGTTTTCTTCAGCTTCTATTTGAGGGAGCCTCAAGGTAGTGTGTTATAAAGAGACCACTTCCTAACTGGGTGACTCTGAGCATGTCATTTTTTAATTCTCTGAGCTTCGGTTTCCCCATCACAAATGGGGTTCATCTTTCACAGGGTTGTTTTCGAGTAAGAGGAGAAAATACATGTATGGTCTTTAACACTTAGCATGTGCCCAATAAATGTTACTTCTTTTTCCTATTTCCCGTGTGCTAAATCATTACCTGTAAATCCAGTGACTGTTCCGTCTTTCCTCTGCCTAGATCTTGATTTCAGATATGTCTAGGCTTTGTTTTAAGTTGGGGGAGGGGTACACCTTCCTACACAGGCAAAGGAAAGAATCTCTAGGAAAGAACAAATGATGCTCCAAAACATGTAGTACATGTATATCGAAATGCAATTATGTGCTTAGTGAGGAAGAAACAGTATGCTGTGATGCATTATTACTTGTTTCTCATTTGGATCCCATTTCAGCCTTGTGGAGGGTTTAGGTGCAGTGACCTTATTTCTTCACCATAGGGCGCCAGGGCAGTAAGGCCCTGCTCTTGCCCCTTTCTCCATAGAGCCTCACACAAGCTTCTAAGTGTAGACTTCACAACCCAGAATTAATGGAAAGAAGACAGGATTAGGAGTCAGGAGGGCTTGATTCTTATCCAAAATACGTCTTTAATTGGTTCCATGACTCTGGGAAAAAAAACACTTCACCTCCGTGGGTCTGTTTCTTCATCTATAATATGAGTGTGTTGGGTTAGGTGCTCCTAACTCCTCCAAGGACAGAGATTTTGGTTGATTTCACAGATGGAAATCTCTACTAACTAAACCCGTGGTCTGGGCAAGTCATATGGAAACAGTGCAACACCAGACGTCTTCCTCTCTCGTATTTCTCTGAATCCTCTAAATTGTTTATAAGCAACACGAGAGTTGTCCTAGTTGGTCTTAAATCTTGGAGAAGCTTTCTCGACTCTGCCCCATGACTTGCATTATGGCCTAGAGCTGAGCGTCTCATGCTGTCCCAAAGTGACTGGCGGGCTCTGTCTGCATTCAGTCATGCCTACCCCATCAGCAGGACGGGAGCCAGTTACTTTAAAGCTTCCTCTCAACTCATTTCTTAACCAATCAAACCACATGTAGAACAAGACACATTTCCTCCATCTCTTCGGGCCACCTCACTATTTGGTTAAATAGGGAAAACAGCTTTTTTCAGAACTTTTAATTTATTTTGGGTGTCTAGGAAGAGACTTTTTGTTCTCCACACTGTCAGCCCTGTTCTTCTCTTTTGAAACTAAAAATCTGGCGACCATTGGTTTATTCCTTTAAACATTTTGTTCTGGGAATAGAAAAGCACAAATGAAGAGAAAACTTTCACTGATAAGGCCTCTACCCAGTACCAGTCTGTCAACATTTTGCTTAATTTTATTTTAGTATTTTCATTCACATTAATGAGAGGATATTATAAATACAATTTGCATGCTGAATTTTTCTCTTGACATCATATTATGTGCATTTTCTCATGTCAGTAAAATAGAATTTGAACGCCTGCACATGACTTCATAGAAGAAATAAATCTTAACTTGGCCATTTCCTCCAGGTTGGATATTGAACTTGCCTTCAGCTCCTCAGTGCCATAAATAACACCATGATTGAACCCCTTCACAAACATGGTAGCTCCTTCTGACTGAAATTTCCCTTACTTAATGTTACCAAAGTGTGTTTGAAAGAGTAAGATAGCTGGGCATACAAAGGGGAAGTAAAGGAACAAATATTTAAGGATTTCTGTTACCTTCCAGGCGTGGAGTGCAGGGTAACTTACACTTCACATTTATCCTTAGAACAATTATAAAAGCTAGGTTTTACAGTTGGAAAACTGAGACTGCAAGAGATTTGGGAATTTGACTGTCAAGTCTCAAAGCTAGTTAGCAGCTGTGCCAGGATTTGACCTTAAGTTTGTCTGGCTGCAGAGTTGGTTTATCCTTCAATGCCATGTTGCTGGGAGGCAGAGGGAGCAGAGTCTGTGGGGTCTGGGCTGGGCTGCAGGGAGCTGGTGGGCCCACCGCCAACAAGGGGTGTTCAGATCATAGTGGCTGAGGTGCTCAACTGCCCAGGGAAACTGGAACCTGGCTAGGGGCAGTGGAAGAAGTAGGCACCCCACTAGGAGAGCTGGGGAGAGTCTCCACCAAGGTTTCTAGCCCGTTTTGCTTCATCAGCTCCTGCTCTTGTCCACCACTTCTCTCTACCATTCCTAATATATCTGAATCATAGTTTTTGGCTTTGTACTCATAAATTTGAAGTGGAGTTCTTACCAGGCCTGTCAGTAAGATGGAGCAGGGAGGGTGATAAGGAGAGGTGAATTCCAGGAATCTGGACTATTTTTAAACACATCTTCGTTATTCGAGATCTTGCAGGTCACTGGTACCACAGAAGAATTTTGCAGCCCTGACAGCTGGTGTTAAAACAATTAGGCTCAAAATGACAACCACGAGATGTGTGTGTGTGTGTGTGTGTGTGTGCACATGTGCGGCCACTCTTCCTCGTTCTTTACATCATAGGAAAGCTTTCCTGGGCGTGTTTTGGGCAGGGCCAGCTGGGTCAGTGGGAGGATACATGATCTTGGGAATGAGCTCTGGACTGTGTCTCGGGGAGAGCTGGTGATACCCTTTCTGCTGCACACACAGGCATCACCCCAGACCAGCTGCCTCCTCTCCCTGGCCCCAGCTCTCTCTTGTATAAACCAGAGGGTGGGATTAGGACCTCTGTAAATGCCCCTTCGGCTCTAGGACGCATCCTGTGATAAGGACTGCAAATGCCTCTCGCTGTACTATTTTATGGCCTTCGTGAGGTCCCTTCCCCATTGTCCCCCACTTGCCCTGATCATGCCTGACACTCTGAGAGTTTTACCTTGGCTACTTATTAACATGGAATTCTCTGGAAGGGCAAGAGACAGCTTTGTCTAGCTTCTCATCCATGATCTCAATCACTTGTCATTATTTGGATGTAACTTGCCTTTCATTTTCATTCTCCCAGCACTTCTTACCTGAATTGGTCAGGGTTCTCCAGAGAAACAGAACCAATAGAAGATGTAGAAAGAGATAGAGAACAGAGACAGAGACAGTGAGATATTCATTACAAAGAACTGGCTCACGCAGTTATGGAGGCTGATAAGCCCCAGGATCCGTAGTTGGTGAGCTGGGGGCCCAGGAGAGCCAATGTGTAATTCCAGTCTGAGTCCAAAGACCTGAGAACCAGGAAGGCCAATGGCGTGGTTCCAGTCTGAAGGCTGGCAGGCTCAAGACCCAGGAAGAGCTGATGTTTCAGTGCTAGTCCAAAGGTAGGAAAAATTTCCCAGTTGGAAGGCTGTCAGGCAGGCAGAATTCTCTTTTATTCAGGGGAGGGTCAGCCCTTTTGATCTATTCAGGTCTTCATTGGATTGGATGAGGACCACCCATATTAGGGAGGGCAATCTGCTTTACTCAGTCGACCGATTCAAATGCTAATCTTATTCAGAAATACCCTCATAGGAACACCCAGAATAATATTTGATCAAGTGTCTAGGCACCCCATGGCCCAGTCAAGTTGACGCATACAAACTACATACCACCCAATCAATATTCTTTACCCCACCCACACGCTTACTGCTTTTCATGGTCCCCGTGTAGGGGTTCCTGTCTACAGGCCATTGCATGTGCTATTCTACCTACAGTGGCCTCCTCTCCGCAACCCTGGTCTATAAGAAGAAATTTTACCTGTGGCGCCTTAATTATTTTTTCATATGGCCATCTCCCCAGCTAGAAGAAGAGGGCAGGGTCTGTAGTATTCTGAGGAGGTTAAAAGCATAGACTCTGGAGCTCCACTCTCTGGGTTTACCTCCTGGCTCTTCCAGTTACTAGCCATCTGGCCTTGGGTTAATTTGTGCTCCATCTCCTCAATCTTCACAAAGGAAATAGTATTATGCTTACTTGGTGGGGTTATCTTGAGGTTTGAGTGAGCCAAAGCACATAAAGCTCTTAGAACGCCATCTGACACACAGCAAAGATGAGACACTTATAAAGTGTTGTGGTTGCTGTAGTCCTTGGGTCGAGCACAGAGCCTGACATGTACCAGGCACTCCGTAAATCTTTGCTGAGTGGAGTCACTTATAATAAAGTGTGTAGACAAGATATGAAAGTCAGTACGTATGAGGTGGCTTGAGGAAGAACAATGAAGACATCTTTGTTTATTACTCTCCTTTTCTCCAAGGCCAGTCCCTTTTCTACAGACCAGAGCAGTTTTCACAGATCAGCATATGTATATTTCCATTTATACCTTCTCTGCATACTGGAGACAAAAAGCTAAGAGAATGCAAAAGGGTGGGTGTAGTGTTTTATTATTCTTCAAAGAGGAAAATTACAGTGGAAACCTGTAATTGGGAACATTTTATTTCTTGCTCTCAGCAGTGTAGAGATGTGCTCCCCTTCTTCACACTTAACTTCTGCTGTATGTAAAGAACGTAAGAAAAAAAGCAGAGACTAGAGAAAAACAATTCAAAGCCCTTCCTCAAGTTAGCTGGAAGCAGTCAGAAAATATTGTCAGGAGAGAACAGAAATCACTGAAAGAGGAGGCAAGTGCCTTCTAGAGCTTTGGACACCCAGCTAATAGGAAGCTTAGCATGCCCACTATTCTGCACACCCCTGGAAGTGCCTCTTCATAGAATACAGACAGTCATGGTGAGTTACAAAGGATATTTTTGTCAGTATCTATGAAAAATATTATTGATCTGAGAAGTTGACAATAGATAATGATTACTAAAGAAAAGTATTTAACTTTCTAGGTATCGCTTCCTTTAAAAATTCTCTCTCCATTTATATTTATGCGAATGTGTAGCATAGAATCCCAGAACATTAATCCTGAAGAGTTTTAGAGAAGAACTAGTTTAACCTGTGTTATCATATACACAAGACCTGAGGCCCAAGAGGATGGGTGACTTGCCCAAAGACACATGGAAAGTGTAAATTGCAAGTCTTTCATATGACCTGATCACATTCACTAAGTGCCCACCTGACCATGTCCAGCAAAGAGAAGAGATGTTGTCAAAGAGATTTCAACCCTTGGAGTCAAGCCAATTGAGGGGAGTGTAATTGATGAATGGTGTGCATGTGAAAGTGTACAGATATACAACCTCTCAAAACTCCATTAAGCAATGGAATAATA
This sequence comes from Neomonachus schauinslandi, assembly GCF_002201575.2. Classification (NCBI taxonomy): domain Eukaryota; kingdom Metazoa; phylum Chordata; class Mammalia; order Carnivora; family Phocidae; genus Neomonachus; species Neomonachus schauinslandi. The sequence goes on along the minus strand of NC_058404.1, from coordinate 52,096,492 downwards.
CACTAATTCCTAATCAATAGGACCCTGTCACATGGTCCAGTGATATTGTTCCCAATAGGAGGAGAACTGACTCTAGAACAAACTAACCTCTGTGGAGCACATTTATAGACTGTGATGGTTAATTTTATGCTTCAACTTGACTGTGCCATGGGGTGCTAGATGAAACATTATTTCTGGGTGTCTCCAAAAGAGATCGGCTTTTGGATTGGGTCAACTCAGTAAAGCTGAATGCCCTCCCCAATATGGGTGGGCCTCATCCAATCCACTGAGAGCCTTGAATAAAACAGAAGGTGAAGGAAGAACATATTTGTTCTCTCTCCTTGAGCTGAGACATCCTTCTTCTCCTGCCTTTGGATATTGCTGCATCTGGTTTTTAGGCCTTCAGACTCAGACTGGATTATACCACAGGCTTCCCTGGGTCTTCAGATTGCAGAAAGCAGATCATGGGACTTCTCAACTGCCATAACTGTGTGAGCCAATTCTTATAACCACTCTCCTTTTCTGTGTATTTCTATATATCCTACTGGTTCTGTTTGTCTGGAGACCCCTGACTAATGTATAGACATGGTTCCACTTAATCCTTACAACTACCCCATGCAGTAAGTAGAGTGAGTCAACCCCCTCCCTCCTGCCCCAGTCACAGTGCTCAGCCGCCTGCCCTGCTGCATCTCGTTCAGTGTGTTCTTGGTGCTGAATATCATCCAAGCTGGATTAAAGGCATTCTCAAGAGAATATCAGGGGGTAATGTGGACCTGTGATAGATGGTAAAGACAGAGAAAAGTTGGAGCAAAAGCAGATTAAAGCTCTCAGCCTTACCCCATTAGGGAGTCCTGTTTACGGAATTAAGTTCTGTTCTCATTGGGTGCTGATATCCCCATAAAGTTCCCCAAAGACAGTCTCTGGAAGCAGAAACCTGGCTTGGTCCAGGGAGACTCTCTGGAGCAGAGGGCTCTTCCCTGGCATTGAATGTAAACACGTAGGTCTAGATATTTTTTCCTACAGAGTAGTCATTGCTTTTCTAAGATTCTCAATAGTTGAGTGACTTCCTAAAAGGGCTTAAGATTGGGTCTGAGTGTGCAGCATTTCAGTGGTAGGGTGTGTGTGTGGTGGTGGGGAACTTTCCTTAGGATATGGGATCTCAGAGCCCTCAACTGTGGGGTCCATCACAAGGAAACATCTTGAGAAATACTGAGGAGATTGATCATGGGGAACCTGGAGTGTCCCCAAAGCCCTGTCATTGAAGGTGACCTAGAGAATGGCTGGAAGGACCCTTTGGGGCCACCTCGCTCCCTACTTGGAGGAGGAGCTGCACCCTGGCTGGCTTACCTCTCTCATATTCATAGCATATCCACTGAAGGAGGCGCCTCTTCCTCCCTTAATTTCACCCTCTGGCATGCTGCAGCCTCCAATTAGGCAGCTTTCTTGATTTCTAGTTCAGCCTTGCAAATTAACATCCCAAATTTAATAGCTTACAAATGGATTTTTCCTATCTCCTGCCTCTTACCAGCATACACTGGTAGGAAAGACAAAAATGCTTTCTTGTCTATACATCCTGCATGGTCATTACTTGTTGAGGCTTCTTACCATGTTGTTCTAGCCTAAGTCCCCCAGGTTCTCAGGCATTACTGTCTAAATACAGGCCGTCCTTGCTGGGAGGCTGGAGACTGTAACTCACGGTCAACCTTATCTCTTATAACAGCCGTGGCAAAGATGTAGCTTGTGATACAGGAAGTTCGTTTTCTCTGTGTTCCATTCATCTCTTCTTCTACCATCCCTATGCTTCTTCTATCCTTTTCCTGTGATGGGGTGGGGAGCATCATGAGTTTTGGAATTAGATTTTTATTTGCATTCTGGCTCTACCACTTATTAGTCCTGGAGCTCAGACAAATTACCAAAGTCCTCTGAGTTAGCTTCTTCATCTGTAAATGGGTATGATTTTTCTTGTCTACAGTTGTTCTGCTGATTAAATACAGTAATACTCATATAAGCAGAGAATAGGCACTTTATAAATATTAGTCTCCTTAAATCTCTCAAGCAGGCACACATTAAGAGATGATGTGGAAATAACACATAGGTCACCTCTAACTCTGATTGTTGAGTCTAATATCTAGATTTGGTTCTTAGAGCAGCTGCAGCCTCATTACCAGGCCTGAAGACAGTTACCTCGCAGAGCCCCCTCTGCACTCCCTCTGACAGGGAACCTCCTGCTGGTCTCCCACTAACCCTGAACTTTGAGATGACCAGACCCCCACTAGTTTCCGCTCAAGTCTTCAGCCAAGTCCTGCCTGGGAAGGATCAAACTCCAGAGTGCTTTGCTGAGGGCCACCCTCAGGAGCAAAGCTGGGAAAGCTGGGAACCAGGCCTGGGGAGTTGGCCCAGTGAAGACAATGTAATAACTAAAAAACACTAGGGTCTGAAGGTATACAACAAGCTCAGGCTTGATTCAGATTGGTACTGATTTCCCTAGGGGCTTAGTTCTTAGGAGCTCCCCGGTATAGTGACATTGGTGAGCGGTCACATTACCTTGTGGGTTGCTTTGCAGAGGGACTTCAGTTCCCAGCTAGGGTTTGGGGTCAGAGCCCAAGGGCTGGCAGGGATTTTAGGAGTCCAGCCAAGATGGCTACAGTTTCTAGGGTGTTCTGACTATAGCAGTTAAGTGAAATACTAGGCAGGATCTAGGCCTTATGATAGGGACAAACCAAGTCTTGGTGGGCACAAGGGTTTTCTGAGCTCTGAATTCACTCTAGCTGCCCCCCCCCCCACCGACTAACATGGGGTGGGCTAAGGCTGAGGCAGTGGGGCTTGTGTAGTTATGGCTATGTGGGCTGGGGAGTCCTAGACTCCCTTTGGAAGATCCTGGCTTTTGGGTAATTGGAACTCCAGTGGAAACATTCCAAAGGACAACAGAAGAGGATCCCGGGTATATGAATGGGTCAGGGGTCATGTGGCTGGGGCAGGACTGTTCCATGCCACAGGGCCTCCCAGCATGTGGTGGGATAAGGCTGAGGCAAGGAGTAGAGGGAGCAGAGCAGAGGGAGGATGCAGAGGACAGCTATTTGGCCTCCCTCCTGCTATGCACCTCCTTTCCACACTGCATCAGGAGCTTCAGTTGGTGGGGCACCTGCTCCTCAAACCTCTGAGCATTGCAGCATGTCCACCCTGAGGACACAGGCCCCTGGCTGGCTCACCTTTCAGCCCTCCACCTGGCTGGGAGAGTTACACCAAGGAAGGAAGCGTCCATTCAGAATGAGGGAGGTGGAGGCAGAGGGGATGGATGGTGGGGCTTTCACCTCCTCCCGTACCTCGCCAGCTCTTTCCCACCCACTTTCTTTCCTTCCTTCCTTTTATGACGTCATCTCTCACCACTGCCCTCACACTCCATCCTCTCCTGCTGTCTGCTCCTCTGCTTCCTGACTGCAGGGCTGCTGCTGCGAATGGTAGGTGCTGATTAAGATGGATGGATTCATAAGAGGCATTCAATGTGACTAGAATAAAAAGCACCACAGCCTCTCCTGGACACGAGGGCATGTGGCCAGAAAGTAGCATCACTCAGGAGATCACTTTACTACTGCAGCTCGTCCTTAAAATAGCATGTGCCCCTCCATGTTCCATTTTGGTTGCTATTTATATAAATGTAGATACACACATATATACATTTTTAAACAGAACCTTTTCTCTATTTCCCACCTACCCTCTTCTCTTCCTCTTTGGTATTTATTCATGGAGACCAGACACCAATTTTTAAAACAAGTGTTAAGGATCCAAGGTCGCTGGGGAAAGGTGACATTCTCCGACCTTCTGAGGTGGTTTGCTACCTCAGATCTGCTTGAGGGTTAGCACCATTTAGGAACTCAGTGGAGCTGAGCTTGAGATCATGGAAGTCCATTTGGTGGTGCTGTCTCAGGGGCTGTGGATGTGCCCCTAGGACCCCCTCCCTTCTCCCATCTCCTGCAAAACTGTCACTGCAACACTTGTCCTCTTGGAGACTTTCTCTCCAAATGCAGAATTGACATGCTTAATACACAGTCACTGCTTGATTAGAAGGATGGAGAAGGTCGGAATTTGATCAAGGTCATGTGGAAGTGGAGGCTTTACTCCTAGGTTCTTCCCCGGGATGCCAATCTAGACCTCACTTCATGGCAAGAATGAGGGGGATTAGAGTTCCCTTTAACACATCAGACCTATTTTAAAGGTTCACAGGCTGCTACTCATTCAAGGTTAAACCCTGAGTTTCTCACTATACAAAGAAATAGAGACTTGTTTATAGACAATGCCAGTGAATTATCGAGACAAGCACATCTGCCCCTCTAAACATGGAGAAGGCATTAGGGACTAGCTAGACACACGAGCTCTGGCATACAGTCAGAGAGGTGGGCTTTTGGATAGATGAATTCTTCTATCCAATGAATAAGTAGCCACTAAAATCTATTGGTCTGTGGTGTGTGTGTGTGTGTGTGTGTGTACGTGCATGCATGCTTATGGCTAAATGGTGCTATAGAATTTACCACCATCTATTAATTTTTTGGTAAGCTTTTTAAAAAATAATTGATAGCTGAACAGCAACAGGCTAGAAGGTGATGATATCATCACTCTGCTATTTATAGATCTCCATTCCCTGAAGAGTGCAGATCTTGATATTTAGATTATGAAGGCCTGTGGGTAGGACTCCTGCCCAGTTCTGTGCTTCCTGCTGTACCCATCGCATGGCTGTCTCATGACATCCGTTGTTAACCACCTGTTTATAAAAAGGAAGCTGAAATATGGAGCCAGAATCTTAGTGGAGAATGGAATTATCCAGTTCTGTTTTCCCACTTTTTTTCACTAGGCTTTATCCACTTCATGTATTTAGAAGCAAAACCAGAGACAAAAAGCATTTGAACCAGTTCTAATTTGGATGTATGGTCAGGAATAAAAGGAAGAGTGCTATCTAACATAGGATGAGGAAGAAGAGTTGAGAGTGACTAGGAGATAGACATTGAAATATAAATTACTGAAGACAGTAATCCTGCAACTTCGCCTTTAATGAAATTTAGACTAGGAACCGTGATTCTGATTTGATTTGGGTCCAGAGGTTAACCCTTGACTGCTTACCCATTTCCATAGAGAAACTTGGTGAACCTGGGTCATTCTTTGTGTAGAAGGTTCCCTGCATCTGCTCTTAATTTGATTTGAGCTGTTGTTTTGCTGCAAATTAAGACCTCTGGCAATCCCGAAGACCCAGAAAAGATAGACTCATTTTGTTCAGATCTTAATCCAAATTAATCTTGAAATTGAACATGTTTCTTTAAATCCTCTGAATCATAATGACCCTCAGGCTTCAGTTAGCCAGAGGATCAGGGAAAAACTAACTCGAGTTTAAAAGGCAGCACATATACTAAAACGAAAGGGGAAGACACTTTCAGCTAGAGGAAAGCTTTGAATACTAGGAACAAGTTTGAGCCACATGGGTTGTGACCAGGGACAACTATTGTTTGGACCAGAGAAGACTTTTCAGATCCATGGTCAGCAGCTCTTGTGAAAATAACAGTCAACTATTCTGCAGCAGCCCCACACTCTGATAACTCCCAGCCACTCTGGCTTGTGAGCGAGAGCTGGCTTTTGGAGTCAAAGCCGGCTTTTCAGGACCATGACCAGCAGCAGCTTCACCCACTAACAGCTCCTTTCTGCTGGAGCCGTTCTTTGCTAACACTGCATTGAAAATCCACTCTGCAAATATAACCAGTACCCATCCAGATACCTGGCTGTTACAAAACATTTTTTAATATAGTGAGTGCATCACTTTACAATGTCTCATAGGACGTGTGGAGTATCATGATCTCAATCAGCATTTTACAAAGTTTGTCACTGCTCTCTAGGAGAGAATGATGACCTCCTGTAGATCACATGGTACAACAGTGACCATGATCTGATTCCCAGTGTGTGATCTGTTCTGTGGACCTTTTGATCTCCTGAATATGGGTAGATCAAGACTAATCATGACATTTCATCTGGCTCTGCATGTAGCAAACAGAAGTCAGTCGAAAGACACCAGAAGTGAGGGACAGAGGAAGTGAGTTTGGCTAGATCATTTCTCACATAACCTCTGCCAGACTATTTCCTATTCATAAGGAAGCACTTTTTATTCCAATAGCCTGTGACCCAGACAGGGTATTTTGCCCCCCTGCATTATCACAGTATTAATAATAATACTTTTTTAGTGCATACTATCTATGCTAAATGCTTTACATGCATTATTTCATTAATTTTCATAACTTCAGTTCTGTGAGGTAGATAATGATACTGGTCCAATTTTATGGATAAATATCTTTTAACCATTTAACCATAAGACTGAAATTTAGAGAGGCTAAGGAACTTATCACATGGTACGTATCCATCAGTGGTGGAGCCAGGAATTGAATCTATTCTTCCAGACATCCTGCTATATTGAGAGCTTGTCATCTTAGCTTCCTCTCTCCTTCGTCTTGACTTCTTTCAGTGATGGAAAAGATTTGATTTTTCCAATTATACCTTATGTGGATATGGGTGATCTCATGTCTCATATGGTTTGTGATTTGGGCCTATGCAAGTTCCAGCTAATTCTTATGTCCAATTGCAAGTCATTGTGTAATGACCCTCCTGCCCCAACTTTCTTGTTTCCTCACTGATAATTCAACCAAAGGAATTATAAGAAAAGCATTAACCCACATACAATTTTTGTCAGCTTTGGTGGTATTTCATTATTCATTTCCCCTAATCCAAGCAAATGAATCTTTTACTCACTTCTCCTGTTCAACCACTGGGTTCTTCAGGTGATTGCACTCACCTGGTCATTGCTCCCCTTAGGCACTACCCAACTCCCTATATTATATAACCGACACAGAGCTCATGCCCCTTACTAGGCTGTAGACCTCACCCCCTTGTCTGTTTCCTAATACCTAACATAGGTAGTTGCAGTGAATCAACAGAAGGATGTAACTTGTTCCTGGTAGTATTCAATGAATGTCAGGATTGAATCCCACTGGAAATGTTGAGTAAGTCTTTTGTGTCCAGGGTAGGGTCCTCTGTCTTCCCGTGAGTCACCTAGAATGTTGTGAGTTTTTGTCACTGGGAAACACTCCACAAGCCACTGAATGGAAGGGTAAATCTGAACCTTCAGTCCACAGCAGGATCTATGGCAGATTGGAGACCTTGAATTCATAGAGTCATCGTTCTTTGTTTTTGCCAGTTTATTCTATGAAGAATTGGGATCAGTAACTCTCTTTGACCTCTTTTCTTCCTTTGGCACCTTAACCTGTGCCAAGTTCTGGGATTGTGATACATTTTATACCTCTTGGCTCTGAGTTGCTGACAGGCCTCAGAATAGGCCAGAGTTATTCCCTTTTGTATGCAATATGTAATGATATCTATACTGTCTTGCTTCTCAAGAGCCCTGATTTCTGTGTGTACCTGCCCGGAAAAGCAGAAAAGGAATGGAAGAAAATGGAATTGAGCTTGGAGTCCCCCCATCCTTCAGATTCTGGATTACATTTGTATGACAATGGGGTTCTTAGCTTTCCTGGAAATGATGGTGGTGTCTATATGGTGTCGATATGTCTACATAATGTCTATAAAGTTTACTGGGGATTTCCAAAGAACAAAAGCAAACGATTCCAAAGCAGACCAGAATTTACCAAACAAAATCACTGAACATCTTAGGGAGAATGACTGAGTTCATTCATCTACTTGTTTATTCAACAAAAATTTACTGAGCCCCTCTTTCATGTCAGGAGCTGTGCTAGGTGCTAGGGAGACAGCAGCAAACAAAACAGATCAAAAATCCATTCACTCATGGAAATGACCTCTTAGAGGGTACTCAGATAACTGATAATATAAATAAGGAAAATTGTAGACAGTGAAAAGGAACACAAAATAAAGCAGGGGATGGGGGTATGAAGTAACTGCTGGGAGCAGTGTTTAGATTTAGTTGGGATGGCTGGAGAAAGCCCCCCTGAGAAATCAACTTAAATAATACTGTTTTTTAATGGAAATATTTAAACATGTTTGAAAGCAGAGAGGATAGCATCATTAAACCCTCAAACACCCATGGCCCAGAGAAAGTGGTTCTTGAGTAAAGACCTGAGAGAAATAAGGAGCAGGGCATGAAGATACTGGTGAAAGAGTGTTCCATGTTCCTTCAAAGACCCTGTGGCAGGAGCTTGCCTAGAATATTTGAGGAGCAGTAAGGAGGCCATCTGGGCTGGATGGGGAAGACAGAAGGGAGGGTGGGAGGAGAGGATGTCACAGAGGAGGTCGAGGCCCATACCATGAGGGGTCTTGAGAGCCAAGTAAGGACTTTGGATTTCTTTTTTAGTTTCTATGTTTTACATTAGATCCTCAGACCTTATTTATCTAACAGCTGAAAGTTTGTACCCTTTTACCATCCTCTACTTTTTCCTCCCATTCCCCAGCCCCTGGCAAACACTATGCTACTCTGTTTCTATGAGTTTTATGTTTTTATTTTTTTTTAAGATTCCATATATAAGTGAGGTCATAGATTGGATGTGAGGTATGAGAGAGAGAGAAGTCAAGGTTGACTCCAAGGTTTTGGGCCTGAACAGCTGGAAGGATGGGCTTCCTAGTGTTCTCAACTGTAAATTGGTGATAATGCTGCTTATCAGTGGATTATTGAGAGTTCTGAATGAATTGATTAACTAGTGATGCCATTTCAGATTTCTAGCACAGAAGGTACCTCTTCAGGATATAGTGTTGTGGCACCCAGTTGTTCAACCTATACGTAAGTACATTTCTCTAATATTTTGGAGTTTCTTAAATATTTGTAGCTGCTTAAACATTACTTTCTTAATACACAGGTAATATTTATAGATTACTATATATCATGCGCTCAGCTAAGCCCATGATATACATTACATTTAATCCTTAAAACAAACCTATGAAAAAGATCTTAGTATTCTTACTTTATAAATAAGAAAACTAAAATTCAGTGAGATTAAAAGAAATGCTACCTTTGACCACTCAACTGATATGTGGTAGAGCTGCAATTTAAACCAGCTGTGTCTAATTCTAAAGCTTGTTCTTTTTTTAATTTAATTTTATTATGTTATGTTAATCACCATACATCACATCATTAGTTTTTGATGTAGTGTTCCATGATTCACTGTTTGCATATAACACCCAGTGCTCCATGCAGTACGTGCCCTCTTTAATACCCATCACCAGGCTAACCTATCCCCCCACACCCCTCCCCTCTAGAACCCTCAGTTTGTTTCTCAGAGTCCATCGTCTCTCATGGTTCGTCCCCCCCTCCGATTTCCCCCGTTCATTCTTCCCCTCCTGCTATCTTCTTTTTTTTTTTTAACATATAATGTATTATTTGTTTCAGAGGTACAGGTCTGTGATTCATCAGTCTTACACAATTCACAGCACTCACCATAGCACATACCCTCCCCAATGTCTATCACCCAGCCACCCCACCCCTCCCACCCCCCACCTGGAGTGGTGGTGGTAAAGGTTGTTCTTTTAACTGTTGACATTCCTACTGCCTCCAACTTCCTTTTTTTGCTCAAAATTTGCCAAGTCCGTCTCTTGCTGATCACAGAGTTCTACCACCTTTTGTAGGATAAAATTCTTTAAAAACTTTTTCAGAGGACCAAGATCATAAAATATAAAGACAATGGTTGTCCGTTTATCTTTAATATGAGCTACAAAAATTTCCTCAGTTGGTTATCTTAATTTTATAATAACTTTTTTTTCATGGAAAAATTTATTTACAAAAAACACATTTGTAGATCCTGTTTTCTGGACATAGTGTCATATTTAGAAACGTAAATTTCCATATTAATGTGTCAAAAGAGAAGAATCCTACAATCATCTCCATAGATACTGAAAAGGCATTTCATAAAATTCAACATCTATTCTCAATCAAAATAAAACTCATGTTTTTATCTTAAAATCTGATAAAATTCTTACATGCATATATGTACACACGCACACACACACACACACACACACACATCTCAACTCAAAAGTCTGAGTACCTTCCAGTCATTACACCAAACTCAGTCCTCCCTCAGTCATGTCATCGTTTATACTTGCTGCAGGTGAAGATCACAGTGTGTGGAGGCTTTGAGAAAAGCCAGGGGCTCTAATTCCAGCCACAAATCAGTTTCTGTTTCCTTTTGACATTTGCACCCAAAGCACTTCCTCTGAGCTTTTAAAACTGACTCTAGAAAGCTCTCTCCTGGATTGTGGCCTCTTCACCGATGCTAACTTGACAGCAAACAGAACATTCTTCCTAGTTTGCCCTTCGTCACAACAGAGCCACTAAAATTCCTTCTCAGACTTGGGGTGGGTTAAACGTAAGTGCAGGGACCCACGCTGAGTCATGGAGGGGCACAGATGTAGGAGAGGGAGCTGCATGTTCTGTTTCAGGGCTGGGAACTTCAGCAAGTTAGTGTGCCTATCATTTTTAAATCCATTATACTATGTCATCTTAGAGAAACCAGGACACATGGGGGTATTTCCCCAGACTGACTTTTTCCTTGGAAATGATTTTCAGTGGGGAGAAATCAAAGGGAATGTGCCGTTCTTGCTGTATCTTTTATTTATCTTTACTTTGCTGCCACCTATTAATTTTGCCACCTGCCATTCACCTTTGAAACCGAGCTGATTGGAAAGATGTCATAAAGAGAACAGTTGACATGTGCAGACTTCACTGGCATGAACTGATTGCACTTCCACTTTGAAGTCTTCACCCTCATAGCAGCCTCGACCTAGGGCAGCCACCGAAGCTTCTGTGCTGCCTGTAGCCTCAAGTGCACAAAAGTTGGTTTGACCAGCACGGGCCTTACTTTGTACCAGCTTAGGAACTAGCCTTTTGAACCCTGAATAGCCTTAATGCAAGCCATGAACTTTTTCTAAACAATTAGGCTTTTGAATAAAAACATAATTCATGGATTTGCCCATTTTCCCATCAGCCATTATTTGGATTTGAGATGTGTGACGTCTCTACATAATAATAGGTGCTATTATTAACCGCAGAAATGGTGGCTCTTCCACTGGAGAAAGGAGAAATAAGCAAAGAAAGACATAAGCTAGAGCAAGAAGGATGAAACTTAGTTGTAAGGAAGAGGTTTCTGGACACAAGGGTAGTCAACCACGAGAACAAGTTACAGAAGGAAGCTGGGCCATGTCGCTGCCTGGACATCTTGAAAAGAAATTTTGTTAGATTTCATTATGTAGGAAGTGTAGTTGATATTACATTGGGAAGTTTATTCTAGATCCCTGGGCCAATAATTCTATGCATTTTTAGATTCAGGGTTAGAAATAGTAAGCTATCTTTTCTCTTAAACTACTTCTATTCAACCACCTGCTGATAGGGTTCAGCTGGACCTGGCCACTTCCTGAAAACCTTTCGTCTCTTTCCAAAGCCTTGTCGTCCTCACTCTTGTCCCCCTCATATCTGATCTCTTACCAAGTCTTGATGGCTCCATCTCAGAAACCTTTCCTTTCCTTGGTCCTTCCCTGCTGTGCATTGGTTCAGGCCACCCTGGGCCCCAGCTGGAATACTGCTGCGGATCCCAAACCACATGGACAACTGATAGAATTCATGCTGCCGTGGGAGCTCTGAATAAGTTCACTCTCAGAAAATCTATTTACTTCCTGTGTATGCATGCAAACCCACACCTGTGGGCATACAGGTCTGTGGGAAACGGCCACGCTGTCTCTGAGTTTTTGTACGAATTTTGTGTGCATGTGTGTTGCTCTGCATTTTTTTCTCATTTGGCTTCACACCTGAGCCTACCTGACAGTGGATAAGTGGTAGCAGACAATGAAGGTTTTGGGGATGGGAGGGGAAATGGGATAGGAATTTAAAACTTTAACAAGTATCTACATTTACCTGGTAATTTTCCCTCTACAAACTTACTTTTGCTGTCTTTTTGCTACAACAGTTTATGGGGTCCTACTGCTACCCCAAAGTGTCACTCTCTCTAGTCCCTCTAGCCCCTAGTTCATTGGTCATAATCTATATAAGAGAGATAGACAGAGAGAAAGAGAGAGAGATCACAATCCACCAGTCACAACCCATACAACACCATTCGAGCGTCTGCTGTATGTTAGGCACATTCTCAGTGTTTGGGACCCAGCAATGAACCAGATGGATGAGAATCCCTGTCCTGAGTGGTCCTTTCTATACCTAAGCTAGAGAGATCTATCCCCTGTTAAATATCCTTGAATAGCTTCCTGTCACCCATGAGATCTGGTGCCAACGTCTCCACCTAGAATCAGGGCCCTCCTCATTTGGACCTCAGAGGGTCTTGGCAACCCTTCTCTGTCCCTTCCCTCTTGCAGTCCCAGACACCTGCCCCTCCCCAACTTCCTGTGCACTTCCACTCCTGTGGGCTGCTCCTCCTGCCTTGACCACCCCCAAAGGAATGGGGAGCTCCACCTTCAGAGCCCAGCCCAGCGAGCCTTTCCGAGACCCTATTCCCCACCCCCGCATCCTGTGCTCCTGGTCTGCCCAGGGCATCTACTGTGGTCACTGGTGATGACATCCCTTGGACCAAACTTTGGTCAGCCTCCTCTGAACCCGCTTTCCAACTAAGCCTCCAGCTTTGCACTTCTGTGTCTGTGTCTGCCTCACCCAGTGTTAGCAAGAGCCCTGTCCAATCATTTTAGCCAGAATCCCACCCTCAGTATCGAATCAATCCCCTTGCCCCCACCAGCCCCCAGGTGAGTCGGCTCACCCTGGCCTGCCTTCAGCAAGAATCCTGGTAGGTTTCACCACAGTCCCTACCCTGATGCCCCCTCTTAGCAACTTTCTATCCACTGACCTCCCTCCCTGCCCCTTGGCTATAAATCCCCATTTTTCCTTGTTATATTTGGAATTGAGCCTGGTTTTAGTTTGAGGCCTCTTTCTCCTATTGCAATAGTTCCTGAATAAAATCTATGTTTACCTTTAACTACTGTCCTGGCTCTGGTTTCCTTTGGCGCCCCCCTGCATGTCCGCCTCAGATGGGGAGTTCCCTGGAACAGAGTTCGGCCTCAAGATCCACGTGGGCGAGGTTGGGGCATGGCCGACTATAGCAGTAGGTTTGGGGTCGGGTGGGTGAAACTTCCCATGGGCCCTTTTCTCTGGGTCACTGCCGATGTCTTTATAAGGCCTCTGAAATACCAAGAGGGGCAGGTCCTCTAGCCTTTGGCAAGACCTCACCTGCCAAGTCTGCACACCAGCTCACCTGCACCTCCTCTCGCCAAAGCTCACAGGCCTTGGTCAGAGCTCAGAGGGGAGCCTGCAAGAGGCCAAGGCAGCTAGAAGCTGCTATGGTCATCACCGGTTCCGGCTGCCCTGCGTGTCCACAAAGGACCTGCAAACATGTGACTTCATGTGGCCCCATGAAGATGCTGGGACAGAGGCAGACAGGATGTCCTCAGCCCACTTTACTGAGAACCAAATGGACTCAGACAAGTGAAGTGATTTGCCCACATTGCTGCATTGCCATCTTGGTTACCTGGATGGCTAGAGGGACAGGAGTCTTTTTAAAGGATCTGGCTGGAGAAGAGACTGTCAGAGGGGTTGCGTCTGATGTGGTGATGTTGTTGCCTGGGTTCCAGGTGGTTCCACCAGGAACCTGGGTCATGCTAGCTGCTGGGCAGGGCTGAATATGCCCAGGGCCCCCTGGACTCCTGTGCTGGTGGATTCAGGCACCGGCTTGCTTCCCTATTTTTCTGTGAATACAAAGGAACATTAGCTGGTTTTCCCGTACGTTATTTCAGCAAATACATATTGAGCCTCACTGGGCCCTGCAGGAGTTGGGGGACCAGTGAGCCACAGCCCCTCATGGAGCCTTCTTCACAAGAGAAAGGGGGATGGGCAGGGTAAGATATGGGCAGGGAACCTGAAGAGGGGGCAGGCTCTTTTCCGGCTGGGGATTCAGAGAAACGGCAGAAAGGATGCTGGAGACAGTGGCTGAGGCTGAGTGTGAGCACCTTTGTCAAAGCAAAGAAAGGAGGAAGGCCAGGGACAGAACGGGGGCATGAAGGGAAAGAGGAACCACATTTCCTTCTGTGTTAGAGTCACAGGCGAATACTGCCTCTAATACAGCCAGCAAACAGGGTGTCTTGGGGTATCTCTCTGCATGAGAGTCCCTAACAAAAAGCTCAAGTGACAAAATACACCTATTTCCTATTAAACCAGGCTTTAATAAATTGTCCTCCCCCATACCATATCATATGCATTATTTAATTTGTTTGAGATGGAGTGCATTTTGCAGGCTATATAAATCCATGGGAATTTATTAAGTCTTGACAAGAACTATTGAATGTTATATTAAGTTTTTCAAATTGGCAAATTTTGGATGTCTTAAAAATTATTAATTAATGTATAACATTAAATACCAATAAATTGCATGGTGTATTTATGAACTATCTTTGAAGGTCATTAAATATGCATATCAGGCAATAAATCTATTCTCTTCTATGAATCTGTTCTGAATCGTGGCGAGTTATGGTTTAGGTGGTAGTGAGGGAGAGGTCTAGACTATCACTGGTTGTCACTGAGACCCGGGGTGGTGCACAGAAACTAGGGGTCAGTCCCCTTCTGCTTCCGTCACTCTGGCTAATGGAATGGGAAGGAAGCTCAAGAAGTTGGACCCTTGATGTTTCAGACGTGGGATCAAAAGAGACAAAATATGGAAGTTGGAGCGAAAATTTCTACTCCAAAAAGACACGTCTTGAAGTCATTATCCCATCACCGTGAGTGGCCGAAATAACAGTTGCTATTAGTTGAGTGCTCTGACAGCACTTTTCAAAAATTAGCCCACGTGATCCTTACACAAAGTTGGATGGTAAAACAGCATTATTCCCAATCACAGAGGTTAAGTACTTTGCCTAAGTTACTCATTCCAAAGCCCCACCTCATTTCATGACCCTGTGCTGCCTCCATTCCGGGACTGGCCTCAATTATAGAGCCTGAGAGATGGAGGGACTTTAGCCCTCCTACCTTCTCTGAGAGTGGTGACAAACACGATAATTAATTGGAGTGCTCAGGCCCAGCTGTTCTGGTTGTCAAAAGCTGTTGGTGCTTCTTTACTGATGTTTGCATAGTGCCACTTGCTACAGAGTTGGAGTCACATCCAGGGTCGTCACCTGTCTCATCCCAAATTTCTCCAGTGATGGGGGACTCACCACCCCCCGAGGCCCAATGACACACTACTTGGATTATTGGAAGATTTATTGTTTCTTTCTTTTATTCCCCAAGTTTTATTGAGATATAATTGACATACAGTATGTATAAGATTAGGGTGTCCAGCGTAATGATTTGACTTACATATATTGTGAAATGACCACTACGGTAAGTGTAGCTAACATCCATCATCTTATACAGATACAAAAAAAAAAAAAAAGAAAGAAAGAAAGAAGAATTCTCCTTGTAATGGGGAATCTTAGGATCTACTCTCTTAACGCTATTCCTATGTATCATACCAGTGGTAACTGTAGTCATCATGTGGTACATGACATCCCGAGCGCTTATTTATCTTGTAACTGGAAGTTTGTGCCTTTTGGCCACTTTCATCCAATTCCTCCTCCCCTCCCCTCACTTCTGGTAACCACAAGTTACCATCTCTTTTTCTATGAGTTTGGGTTTTTTGTTTTGTTTTGTTCGGTTTTGTTTTTCAGATTCCACACATATAGTATTTGTCTTTCTCTATCTGACTTACTGCACTTAAGGTAATGCTCTCAAGGTCCATCTGTGTTGTTGTAAGTGGTAGGATTTCCTCATTTTCGAATGATATTCCAAATGGAATAATATTCCATTGTGTATGTGTGTGTGTGTGTGTGTGATATATCACAACCTCTATCCATCGATGGACACTCAGTTGTTTGCATATCTTGGCAATTGTAAATAATGCTGCCATGAACATGGGGTGCAGATATCTCTTTTACTTTAGTGTTTTCATTTCTTCTGGATAAATATGCAGAAATGGAATGGCTGGAACATATGGTAGTTCTATTTTTATTTTTTTGACGAATCTCTATGTCTTGTTTCTTTAGCTGTACCTTGGATGAGATAATCTGTCATTTTTCACATGTTCCCAGATGGCCAGCAGAGGACAGTGTGGTTGGGGGGCGGTGGGGACACCGGTGAGATCAGGAGCCAAGGGTTCTAGACTTTGCTTCACTCCTGAACACCTGCGTGCTCTCAGGGAGGTAAGTCTCCCTGGGTTCCATGTTAGAACAATGAGGGTGCAGGCCTGGGAAACCTCTGTGGTGCCAGCCAGCTTTGAGAGCCTGCAAGGCCACTCCTAATGGGAGCTTTGATGAGATGAGGTCTCATGGGGGATGCAAGAGGTCCCAAGCGTGAACTCAGAAAATCTTACTAGCTTTGTAATCTCAGGCATGTCACTTGACCACTTGGAAGTTTGTTTCTTTTAGGGGGGCACCCTTGGACCTTGGAAGTCATTCAACATGTTGTGGCCCAGGCCTCAGTAAGATGGTAGACTGAATGAGGCAAGCAAGAGAGGAATGAGCTGCCTCGGGGTCTGCAAGCTCAGGCACTGATGGCGCGTGCTCGGTCATGACCATGCCCTTGTCCTGGTTCAGATGGGTCCTCAAGTAAACGGGCGCTCAGGCAGCCAGACGTGGTCTGCTTTCAGTGAGGCCACATCCTTTGTGGACGAATTAATTGTTAAGTTAATTTGTTGCAAAATTTTCCTGGGTAGTCTGCTCTGAGAGAGCGATAGAGAGAGACAGAGAGTAAGAAAGACAGCGAGTTGTCTGGTTTAGGAACAAGGATGCCAAGGAGCTGCTTCAATGGCTTTTTGATGTGCATTCATTCAACAAACATTTATTGGGCCCTCTTCTGTGCCAGGCACTAGAATAAAGAGAGGAAGAAGGCCCAGTCTCTGCCCCCTTGCTCTTCCTAGACTGTGGAGTTGGCACTTCTGAAGGTAGCCTGGCTGTCTTTTCCATCCTCATGTGCCCACCGCTTGGCACCTAGCAGACACCCGATAGTCATTTATGAGATGAACGAGGGCAGGAAGGCTGTCCACAAGTAGCTGGCAGCGTGATGAAGACAGCAGTCCACACACGTCGTTCTACTCTGACTGCGTGGGATGCAGAGGTAGCATGGGCTGGCTTCTCCGGCTCATGCGTCCCTGACCTACAAATAGGGACTGGACCAGCTGCTGTTCGAGGTTCCCTGGGTCTCTGGGAATCATGTCTTCTCTCCCGCGACTTCCCATTCCTGGAGCCTCCCTGGTAGTGGAGAGAAGGAGGACCCTGGCCCTTGGCTGGGCCTGTTTACTCTTCTATTCACTCATTCGATAAGTACATACGTTTTTCCACTCATGACCTCATAAATCCTCCCACAATGCAGGGGACAAATTTTGATACTATCATGTTTCCAATGAGGGAGACTCACAGACTGAGTTACTGGTCCATGCTGTAGAGCAGGGATTCGAACCCAAGTCTCCATTGGAGAGTGTGGTGGAGGCAGCTGATGCCTGAGCTGAGACCATCGGACGTGCTGTCAGCTCCCAGCCAGCCCATCTCTGAGCTGGGGTTGGAGTTCTGTCCTCCTGACTCTCTGGACAGCGCTTCTGCAGGGGGCTATGCCTCCACATACTTGAAAACCTCTCTGGAACTGATGCTTCACCTTTTTTTCCCAGCCCACAGAGGAACCATGCAGATCAGCAAGAGCACATGCGTTGTTGCTGGCGTGGGCCTGAGCAGAGATATAATTTTTCCTCTTTCAGCCCGGTGCCCAGAGCAGGCTGGTGGGCGAGGGCACGGGAACACTCCCGCAGAGGGAAAGTGCCACTGTTCTGGCCCACTCAGATGGTGTTTGCTTTTCATTGCAACTTTATTTGAACCTGACTTTTCAGAGAGCTCAGGGATTGTGCCAGAGTTGCTTTTATTCGTGGGCAGCAGTCTGCCTCGATTCTGTGCTATGTTCTTTGCTGGGAGAGGTGGTTCTGTGAGTAGGAGATGGGGAGCCGCTGGGGTCGTGTCCACCACCTCCTGTCCCACAGCACTGTCAGCCGGGGCAGAGGAGGGAGGGGCTGTTTGCCAGCCTGTAGCTACTGGCCCAAATCCTGGCACCTTGCAGGTTGTCCAGAGGGTCAGTTGCTGAGAAGATACTGAGGCTGAGAGAGACTAAGCCACATCCCAGGTCACATGCTAGCAGGTGGCATAGATTATAGATGACTGCTTTCTCCCTGTGCCCGCGCATGGCACTTCTTTAGTGTGTGTTCGTGGAGGGAGAGAGAATTCTCTCTCTTCCTCTCTTGATAAGGTCACTAAGCCCATCATGCCCCACCCCCCATGATAGCATCTGGACCTAGTCACCTCTCAAGGCCCCATCCCCAAAATATCATCACATCAGGGGCTAGGGCTTCAATATATGGATTTGCGGGGACACAAACACTGTCCCTCTTCTGCCCATGAACCCCGGTGTGCTGACATTGAGTTCTGTGTTCTTTCCTCTGCCACTTACCACAGATAGAGCCTTTTTCTTTTTTTTGTTTTTTGTTTTTTTTAAAGATTTTAGTTATTTATTTGAGAGAGAGAGACACAGCGAGAGAGGGAACACAAGCAGGGGGAGTGGGAGAGGGAGAAGCAGGCTTCCCGCGGAGCAGGGAGCCCGATGCAGGGCTCGATCCCAGGACTCTGGGATCGCGACCTGAGCTGAAGGCAGACGCCCAACGACTGAGCCACCCAGGCGCCCCGAGCCTTTTTCTATAGAAGCAGTTCTTGGAAAAGAAATAGAATCTCACTGGGGTAACATTTCTCAGCAAGAGGGAAAAGGGAAGAATGAGGACATGATGACATGGTTTTCCAGGCATCCTAGATGGTAACCCACTACTCACCTGTCATCTGCTCCCTACCAAAGCTGGGCTGGGGATGAAATAAAAAGTAATTTTTCCTGCAAAAGCACCTAGGGCAGAATATGGCTGAGCTGCCCCATGACTATGGTCTGGCAGGGCCTGTGGTCAAGTTTAGGGTTGAAGAGGAGGACTGTTGCCTCTCTTGGGGTCATCTGCCTCCTCCCTGAGCTGGTGGTCCTAACTCTCTGCTGCCCATGCACTGTTTTGAAAAGGACTCCGGGAGAGGATCTGGCAGCATTGTTCCCACTATATTATTGTGGGCAAGATGCTCTCCTCTCTGTCCATCCATCTTCCTGTCAGTAAAAGGCCCTCCAGCCAGGCCTTGCTCATCCCACACTCCTAAGGAGAGGTGTTTCACCCCGATTCCTGGCTTACATATTAAAACTAGAAGTATATAGCACAATGTCCTCTGAAGACTAACATACCGGAGTCCGCTGCCATCTGTTGAGATCCAGCTGGCTGCCAGACACCTACTGAGGTACCGACGCCTCCCTCCCACATCCCACAAAGGCAACTGGGTTATAATGAGAAGGATTGTTGGGCAGTTGGAAAAATATGTGTTCCGCTCTGGCTTTCTCATGCACACCCTGTGTGGCCTTAAGCAAATGGCTTGACCTCTCTGAGCTTCAATTTCCTACCTATGAAGAAGAAGAAGGAGAAGGAGAAGAGGAGGAGGAAGAAGAAGAAGGGGAAGAAGACGAAAAAGAAGGAGAAAAATATTCAGAAAAATGAGATACCATTTGGAAAGCACCTAGTCACAGTACCAACACAAAGTGGGCCCTCAAGAAATATCAGTAGCTTATGCCTTTCTTGGGCCTCAGCTTTCTCATCTGTGAAGTGGGGATAGAATAGGTTTCAGAGGGCAGTTGGGAAGATTGAATGAAAGAATATGTGGGAAAGTCTGGTACCTTAAGGCTCAGCTAATGTCACTCCTTCCTTCCTTCACTGGAGCCGGCAGCCATGAAACCCTCAACTTAGTGAACTGTTTGCAGGCTTTCCATGCAGTGGGCATTTTGATGACTGCCTTGGGAGGAATGGCCAGTGTAGCATCTTTCTTTTCCATAGCTGTTTTGTTGTGCTTGGTGACTTTCAACTAAGATACTGAGACATCTATGACGATTAGTGATGGGTTACTTTAAATTCTTAGCTTATAACATGGGTCAAGTTCATTCTTTCAAAATGAGTGTTCCATCAATTCCTATTAATTGAAACTCTAGTCCTATGATGCGTGGTGTTCTCAAGGAACACTCCTGAATGATGTACAGGAATGCCCTCCTGGTCTTGAAGAACCAAATCTTAAGCCTCATCTATCAGACACATTCCCAAGAAATGGGAGAGAGCAAAACTCTTACTGAGTGGTTTACTGAATTAAATGCTGCAAACCCCATGCACAAAGACCATATGAATATTCCTTCCAGAAGCATGCCAGTGTCTCCCTTGGGACCTGTGGTGTGTGACTCTTGGCATAGTTCTTTTTAAGTTTTTTTTTTTTATTGTGGTAAAACACATATAAGGTAAAACTTACCATTTTAACCATTTTTAAATGTACAATCAGTGGTGTGAAGTCCACTCCCATAGTGCAGCCGTCACCACCGTCCCTCTCCAGGACTCTTCTCATCCTCCTGAACCGAAACTGCACCTTACTCCCTATTTCCTCTCCCCCCAACCCTCCAGTTCCTGGCAACCCCCATTCTACTTTCTGTCTTTATTTATTCTAAGTACCTCATGTAACTGGAATCACACAGTATTTGGTCTTTTGTGAATGGTTCATTATCCCTTAGCATGATGTCCTCCGGGTTCATCCACATAGCATGTGTCAGAACTCTCATACTTTTTAAGGCTGAATAATATCCCATTGTGTGGATAGACCACATTTCGTTTATCCATCCACTCTTGGTACAGTTTTAACAAGCTTGCCCATTCTCACCATGGCTGACTCATCCCAAGATGATGACCAATGGCCCTTTTAGAGTTTACAAAGCACCTTCACGGACATGTTCTGTCCATCTCCTACCAACCCTGTAAGACAGATATGATCCTGAGACAGGCGAAGTAATTTGCCCAAGGTCCTACATTATCAATCAGCAAAACAGACACTCAAACTCCGGTAATGTTAAACTCCAAACACCATGTTATTTCTCTCTGAAAGCTCTATTCTGTTGAAGCTGGGCTGATATTCAAAATAGTGAACAAATTGTGAGACTCACTCACCAACGGACCTCCTTGAGAGGGAAGTCACCTGGGGTCCCTGGGGTTCAGGCCAGGACACACCCCAGAGCAGTTGGGGGTAGCAGGCAGAGTATTCCAACCTGTGGCTAATCAGTACTCAGAACAGGACTATTTCGGCAGATATTTAATAAAAAAAAGGTCTACAGGACTGATGCAAGTCACGGATTGTCACCTATGGGATTAGGTTCTAGTGGGACTTACAGAGGTGGAGGGCATCTTAAGAAGAAGACACTGGCAAATCTATTTTTGGAAATCAGGAATAGAGAATTTGGCCCCCAAAATATTTTTTGATCATATCTGTCACCTACCACAAGAAGTGATGCAAATGTATCTGATTAGGTGAGCTACTCATTCTCACAGTTGGCTCCATGCTCCTAGTGTCTAAGGAAGAGGACATGGGATGGCAGGAAGGTGGGGGCAGCCAGAACCCCACCCCCACCCCATTAGTGTGCACAGCATATACCTCTCCTGTGTTTGGGACCTCAGCTGCCCACTGGCAAGAGGAGATACTACCAGGGTCCTTAGAGAATAATGTGAAAGGTGAAGGTAGCTAGGACCACTGGGTTGGGGGACCGGGCCTTGACCTAAGTCCCCTTTCAGTCACAAACCACTGACTAGCATTAGGTAAGTTGCTTACCTTCTGGTGCAAGAGAAGGGCTCTTGCAGTTTTCACCTTCTATGACTCTCCGGAATATTTATTCCTACTCAATTCCAAAATGTACTAAGTCTGCTCACAGTTACAAAACACACAGGAACAGGAAAATTAAAAGAATCTAAAATAAAAACCCAGTTACAAGAGGCCAAAGAATACATGAGCCAGGTGTTAAGATGAATTGGACTGTCATCTCAACTGAGCTTATCACTGAGCTTCCCAACAGTGGAGGCAAAAAGGGAAACATGGCATATTCTCTGATCAAAGGATACTTCAGATTTTTCTTAAGAGACACATCTTGGCACTAAAGGAATTTATTGCCTGAGTCCTCATATCAAAGGCAGAAGTAACAGTGTCTGGCTGAAATTTTGTTACAGACCCTTTCTCAAATGGACATCTCTCATTTTGCTCCCTCATAAAATCTAAGGGCAAGAACATTAAATTTTATATGAGGGAAATCATTCCTATAGTTAAAATAATATACTCTGTGTCTGTTCCCTGTCTTAAATCTGAGGCTCAACAAAGGAATTGATAATCCACCTTGATGAGGAACGACGGTGAGATTCCACAGGAATGAATGGTTCACGTGCTGTATCTTGCAAACATTAGATGTCTCAGTGAGATTAGAGCATTTCCAGGTCCTGGTCATTTCATGCTTAAATCCTCTAGGGAGGGCCTGTTGTGTTGTTAACTTGAGACTTTGTGCCTTGGTACCTATGATAGGACCAGGCACACCGTGGGCACTCAATGAATCTTTGTGGAGTCATATGTTAGTTTCTAGACATGGAGAATTCAGGACACAAAGGATCTGAGAAAATGTTTGGTCCAGTGCCTTCATTTTACAGATGAGTTGTCTAAGGCCCAGAGGGCTGTCTCGATTTGCCCATCATCACATGAGAGGTAGTGCTGGATTTGGATCTAGGACAGAGACTCAGCACTGTGTTGCTACCATGGCCTGGTCCCCTGACCTTATAGGATAGTGGATGCATTTATAGAATGCATAGAGTGGTCTGTCTCGTCCCTGTCTTCAGAGAAGCATATGGAAAGATGGGGGTGTAGTTATGGTGGCACAGAGTACAGAGAAGAGCCGAGGTGTCCAACCAAAGCCAGACAGCTTGCTCCTACCCCCTGAGCCTGAGGGGCATTGACAATTAGCCCAAACAAAGTTGTTTGTAAGCCCTGCCTCTCTGTGGTGAGCATTTAGGGTCTGACATGCACTGTCACCTGAGTGGGGCAGGCCTCATGGGCTCTCTGGGCATCTGGGGTTGGCATGGCGTTTCCATAAAGAACCCATGTGGGAACCGAGGGGAACATTTGCCCATTGCCCTCATACAGGTGAGAAGCCAAACTATGGTTGTGAACCAAGGCCACCTGATGCATCCCATCTTTGGTTGAACTGCAGATAAACTGTCCCAGTTCGACGGGAGTCAGGCTTGGTAGTAGGCTCTTTGGAGGAGTGCGCCACCAGCACCGTCAGTGTCTAGTGGCCCCTGGGCAGGAGTTGAAGGCTGAGCCCTTGACCTTACTTGAGCTCAGGCCTCAGTGAAAGGGGCAGGTGGTGCTTCCGTTTCCCCTCTATGGCCCTTCATACTTAAAGAGTGCTATTACATGCTTATCTCAAGGCTGAATTGCAGGGCTCCTTTGGTCTTTTATAATGACCCCCATCTAGCCCTTAATTCTGTCGTTGCTCTTCTCTTCGGGCTTATTGCACATTCTCCATTTCCTCTAATGCTGTAAGTTCTGGCCAGGAACGCCTGCATGCGGTTAGGGGCCCACATTCCTCTTGTTCCACTCCATTCATAGGGAGACCTTTCACCTACTAATCTATATAATCCAACCCATCATCTTTAATTAAATCTATTCCTGAACAGTCCTTTTCACTGAGTTTCTTTGGATACCGCTAGGTAACGTCTCCAGCCAGGCCCAGCTTGGTTTGAGAACACCGGACTGTGATTTCTTAAGAGTCCAACAGCTTCTAAGAACCGGCAGGTCAGGGGCGCCTGGGTGGCTCAGTCGTTAAGCGTCTGCCTTCGGCTCAGGTCATGATCCCAGGGTCGTGGGATCGAGCCCCGCATCGGGCTCCCTGATCTGCGGGAAGCCTGCTTCTCCCTCTCCCATTCCACCTGCTTGTGTTCCCTCTCTCGCTGTGTCTCTCTCTGTCAAATAAATAAATAAAATTAAAAAAAAAAAAAAGAACCAGCAGTTCACAAGTGTTACCGAGACATTCACGTGCAAGGCGTCCAAGCTGGAGTTTCCCACAGTGGCACGTGGGACCAGCTGCTTCGGGAGCCCTGGGCTGCTTGTGAAAATATCGATTTTGAGGTCCAAGCCCCAACCTAGGACATAAGAATTTCTAAAGGTAGTTTCCAAGAATAGGGATTTTTGTCAAGGACCTGGAGGGTGTGATTCTGGCACATTCAAGGTTGGCACCTGCTGCTTGAAACTCCTGAGGAAATTTCTAAAAGCCTCAGACATTTTGTGCTTCCTTTTCATGCTCCCTTTTCACTTTCAATTTCAACCTGTAGGTGGAAAGCAGGTCTTCATGCCACAAATCAGATTTGAAGTTAAAAAGGAAAGGATAGCACTTTCCATTGTGGGGAGGAGAAACTGCGGGGGTAGGCTCGTGGCTTCCCCAGGCCCCGGAGCCCCCCTTCCTCTCTCCCTTCTTTCTTCTCCATACCATTCTTCCTATTCTTTTCCTCCTGCCCCTCCATCTCTTCGGTGTGTCAGGTCATGTTCAGGCAGGAAAATAGCAAGCACTGTCAAGGTGGTAGGTCAGGGAGAATTTAATAAAGATGGTGGGCAGAGTGTAGGCAGAATGCCGAGAGCTGGTGCAGCGTCCCAGAGCCAGAAACAGCGGGGAGCTGTTAACACTCTGAGCCCCGAGTGGGCGAGGGGAGACAGCCGTCGCTGTGGTCCAGAATGAACTGTGCAGTGAAGACCACCCACAGAAGCTAGGTCAGGGACACAGCCCCCAGGTGGGCTCCTGCCTTGTCCCCGACTTCTTGCTCATGCTCCTCACTGACTAAACCCACCCAGAAGAGGGCAAGGGAGTCCATGGACAGATTGTAGCGCCCTGGGGCACACAACATGGAGAGCATCTGCAGGCCAGATGGAAAATTCTAGTGCCACAGGAATGGAAGGAGACCTGTAGTTTCTGTTATTGATTGATTGATTTTTACTTATTGATTTAAATGATAGGCTCTCGGTGCTTAATTTTAAATGGGAAAGTCGTGTCTAGTCTGCGAATGCACTTTTCCCTTTGGCTGTCAGGAGGAAGGAGGAGAACCAGGGAGTCCCCAGAAGGAGCAAACTCAAGGGTAAACCAGGTTGCAAGGCTGGGAAGGGAGAAATGACTCCCATCCTCTTGAGCACTAGGATCCCAGGTTAACAAGAACTGGATGCAAGAAGAAGTAACAGAGGGACCAGGCCAAGGGCCTCCGAGAAGCAGCAGGGTGCTGCGGGGGTGCCCACCCACCCTGCCCATCCCCTGTCCCACCCTGCCCATCCCCTGTCCCACGATGGCTCTCGGAGGAGGTCTGAGTGCAGGTGTTCTCCATCTCTGTTCTCATTGGCAGCGGTGGGGGTCCTTGGGGTTGTGCTCTGAGCAGGGGATGTCCACTGTCTGGACACCCTCACGACCAGGTCTCTGATCTCCAGTGCTTGTCCAGCCAGAGCCTTATTCCTTGCCCTAAACCAGCAGAATAGGAGCCTTCTGGAGAAGGAAGGCAGGGCTGAAACCCCACATTTGCTCCTTCGTGCTGAACCAGTGCTGCCCTTCTTCCTTGCTGCTCAGAGCCCACTGCCTCTCCTATCTCATCTGAACCTGTCCCACTTCCTGTGGTCACAGCCCCATCCCCAGTTCAGGGCCAGGCCCTCTTCGGCCTTAGCCCATTGCCTCAGGCCAGCACCCCATGCTCCCTTTCCTCCACCCTGGCTCTGGCCTGAACTTGCCACCTAGTTTTGGTACCTCCAAGTTGGCCAAGGCACTCAGGTTCCTGGCTGAGCTCCAAGGACCATTAGACCAAAGGGGAGCCAGACAATCAGGAAAGGCTGAAGAGTTGGCACTCCAGGCTCTCTGGGAGGCTGGAAGTTTTCCTACACAACTTACGAGGACATAGTTCTTGTGTTATCTCCTTGATCTCACAACCACCATATCAGTGGTACACTGTTCCTGGTTTATGTAGTAACCTATTTTACAGATGAGTAAACTGAGGCTCAAAGAGGATGAATGCCTTGTTTGTAGGTCATACTAAGTCGGTAAGGGCAGGAGGGGTCTCTAGATCAAAGGAACTTAAACTTGATCGTGCATACCAACCCCTGAGAGATCACATGGAAATGGGAATTCTGGTTCGGCAGATGTGGAGCCTGAGCTTCTGCATTTCCAACCACTCCTGGGTGAGACCACACTTGTCAAGTGGGCCTCCGGACCAGAGGTTCTCAGGCTTCAGCGCCTTGTCATTCCCTGGGGAGCTCCAGACAGGAGGGAGGCCTGCCGTCCACCAGCAGAGATCAGAGGGCAGCTAAGCACGCAAACTGTTCCTCAGGTCTTTCTAATGGGCAGCAAGCGTTCAAGCACCACTGCCTTGGACCAGCGCTCCTCAAACGTGAGTGTGCGGCAGCATCCCCTGGAGGCCTTGCTAAAACGCAGATTCCTGGGCCCTACCCCCAGAGATTCTATTCTGGCCATCGGAGCACAGGGCCTGAGAACTTGCATTCCCACAAATGTCCGAGTGCTGCTGATCCTGCCCGTACAGCACCATGCTTTGGGTGGCAAGGCTATATTGACCGGTGGTCTCGAAGCGTGGTGCGGGACCAGGGGTAGCAGCATCCTTTGGGAACTTGTCAGAAATGCAAATTCTTGGGCCCCTCCCCAGACGCGCCGAATCAGAAACTCTGCGGGTGGGGCCCGGCAATATGTGTTTTAGCAAACAAATACCTCCCCCCCACCCCGCCCCCCGGGGTGATTCTGACACACTCTGAAGTTGGAGAGCCCCCACTGTAGACCGTTTGGTATCACTGCAGCTGAAAAAGATTCCAACTCAGCCTCCTGAGCCCGGGTTGGCGGGGGAGCTTGGTGCCCTTGAGGAAACTGATTATTTGGGACGTTGAAGACCGTTCTTTGGTTCCCGGGGAACTGGGCAGGCTGCACCTGCTGGGCGTGAGCCAGTACCACGAGGAAGTCGGAAGTGCCTTTACTCGGCCCAGACCAGATGCCTCACAAGCATCCCTCCGCTGCGCGAACTGTCGGAAGCAAGAACATCTGTTAAATCCTTCTCACTTTCGTGTTTTGCGCGACGTAAGAGTTAATTGCCAAATCCTGTCAGACAGCCGTCTGTTGCCCCGGCAACACCCAGCCGCTGCTGGAAAAAAGAGAGTGCTTTCAGGCATCAAGCCCTCCACCCCTCCCACCCTCCGAGTCTCAAGTGAGCTGTTGGCTGCCTTGGTTTTCCTTCTGGAAAGAGAGTAATCTGGACCTGCTCCCGAGAGCCCCTGAGTGCCTGAGATTACCGTGTAGAATGACCAGAAAGCCAGAGCATTGCCATATTCTTATATTCCTCCCACTTGCATTCTCGCAGCCGGCTGCTCTCCGCGCACCAGGCATTGTGCTAGGTGGCAGCCGGCGACAGCAAAGCGGAGAGACAGGTGCCTCCAGGCGACTCCGCATGTGGGTTTGTCTGTGGGCTCTCAGAGCCCTCAGGGGACCAGTGGAGCCTGGCCTTCCATTACATGTCTGTTCCCTCTACAGTGAGCCGATCAGGGGCATATGCCCAACCCACAGCCATGGCCATCGGGTAGTCCCCACCAGCTGGCGGCTCTTGGCCAGCCCTTTCAAGGAAGAGGGGAGGGAAGGAGATCTAGAACAGTTTGGCCCCTGATGGAAAAGGGTTGGAAAAAGATGTGCAAGGTATTGTGGACTGCAGCTGTTGCAGGATCCTGGAGTGCCGGCCAGGGAAAGTGAGTCAGAATGCAGTCCCGTGCATGGGGGCCACGTGCAGGGAAAAGGGCTTTTGGAGACTGCTGCTGACATTAGCCCAGGCTCACGCCCTTGGCATCAGGAGCAGGGCTGGCAGCAAAACGGGTCCCAAGCTGCCGTTGCTGGAGAAACTGAGAAGGTAATGGGCTTCTGCGCTGGCCGGGGCCGGCTCCAGGATGGGCAGGGAGCACCTGGTGAGTGGAGGTCATGGGGACAGGCAGGAGCAGATTGCTGGGAGACTTCTGGGGCAATTACTGGGATTTCCTTTGTGTTCCAGACCGAGACAATGTTGCCTGAATGCCTGCAGCAGTGGTGGTGTCGTTTCTCCTGATGGAAGTGCTCAGGGACTGTGTCCCCGTGTGTTCCTGGGGAACTGAGCTGCACTTGGGGAGAAGTGTGTGTCACGGTTGTTCTCATGTGGGGAATCTGCGGCCCTGCAACTGGGAGCCCTTGCTCCTTCTGTGGTTTTGAAACTCCAGGGCTGAGCTGCAGCCCTGAGTAAGACTCAGGGTTGGCAGGACAGGCCCTGAGGGGTTCAATGTGCTTCAGGCTCACAGAGCTGAGAAGACTGGTGTCCTGGAAGCCCCAGGAGGGTGTGGAGGTGCAGGGTTTATACTTATTTCTCCCACAACTGATTTTCCGTGCAAGGTGTCCCCTGGGATACATAAAGGCTGCACGCAGTCTCTGCCCTGGGGCAGTAGGTTGGGGGAGTAAATGCAATCCAGGACTCCCAGGAGAAGGACCCCAAGTGGTACTTGACGGCTCGGAGCACCTTCCAGTCTGAGGACTCTGGAAGCCTGGCAATGCCCCACACAGGGTACCCGTCTGGACACATTGAGCACTTCCATCACCACCAATGAATTCTGTAGCCACTGACATTTGTGGTTGGGGGTGTGCAGGAGACAGCGAAATGCTAGTATCTATTGAATCCTTTTTTTTTTTTAAAGATTTTATTTATTTATTTGTCAGATAGAGAGAGAGAGAGACAGAGTGTGCAAGTGCAGAAGCAGGGGGAGTAGCAGGCAGAGGGAGAAGCAGGCTTCCCGCTGAGCAGGGACCCCGATGCGGGGCTCGATCCCAGGACCCTGGGATCATGACCTGAGCCGAAGGCAGACGCTTAACCGACTGAGCCACCCAGGCATCCCCCCCACCTTTCTTTAAGATTTTATTCTATTGAATCTTTATTCTGTGCCCTTCGCTGTGCTGGACGGTCGCTTTCTTCACACCCACCTTCTGAGGTGGGGGTTATGCTACCCACTTTAGAGACATGGAAACCAATGTCTAGACAGAGGTTCACTAACTTGCCCAGTGGCACACGGCTCTGAGCTGGGATTTGAACCCAGGCCTGACTCCACATTTATGCTCTGCTCACCTCATTCATTGGCTCAGCGAATGCTTATGAAGGGCCTGCATTGTGCCGGACTCTATCTTAGGCCCTGGGGATTCACACCAAGCAAAAATTCCTGCCCTCAGGACATGATCATTCTAGTGGGGGCAGACTGGCAAGAAAGAGTGTAAAATAAAGCAAAACAGTATAAAATAGTTGAAATAATAAAAGTGGCTTGGGGAAAACTAAAGCAGAAAAGGGGAGGGGAAGCATTCAGCGGCAGGGGTTGGGGGCGGGTGGTGGTCTTCTAAACAGGGTGCCCATGGGGCGCCTGGGTGGCTCAGTCGGTTAAGCATCTGCCTTCGGCTCAGGTCATGATCTCAGGGTCCTGTGGATTGAGCCCAGCGTTGGGCTCCCTGCTCAGCAAGGAGTCTGCTTCTCTCCCTCTCCCTCTGTCTGCCGCTCCCCCTGCTTGTGCTCTCTCTCTCTCTCTCCCTCTCTCTCTGTCAAATAAATAAAATATCAATAAAATAAAATAAAATAAAATAAACAAGGCAGCCAGGAAAGGTTTTGCTAAGAAACAGACTGAAGAGGAGAGTCATGTGCATCTCTGGGGAAAGAGCATTCCAGGTAGAGGGAACAGGTCGTGCAAAGACCCTGAGGCAGGCGCAGGTCTGAAATGGCTGAGGGCCACCTGTGTGGCTGGAGCCAAGTGAGTGAGAGGGAGAGGAAAGTCAGGGAGGGGGCAGTGGCTCTGAGTGAGCAGGTGGCCACTGGAGGGGCTGAGCAGAGTAGCATTGGCTGTATGGAGTATTCAGACTACAGGGGCCCAGGGTGGTTGTAGGGGGGCTACTGAGGATGCTCAGGGTCAAAGAAAAGTGGATACATGGAAATTCTGACGGGCCCAAACTGAGATCCTCAGTAGCTTCAAAAACAGATGAACCAACCTAAAAATGGAGCAGAGGAGATAAGAGACATTGAACCCAATCCCCCTTTCAAGTTCCAAAGATGCAAAACATGAAAAAGAAACAAAAATACACTCGCACCCTTTAGACAGAATTCTCTCTGGACCACAGCACCGGAAGGAGGCAGTCAAATCCTTCTGTCTCCTGGAGAGCCAGGAGACGTCCCTCTTGGGGTTCACTACAGCCAGACTCCAAGCAGACTCATGACATCCCCACACAACAGCAAGATTACAGCAGAGTTGTGGGGAAACAAAGTGACCATGACCCCATGACCAAAGGTAAGAAGAGGGGTGCCTGGGTGGCTCAGTCAAACATCTGCCTTTGGCTCAGGTCATGATCTCGGGATCCTGGGATCGAGCCCCACATCAGGCTCCCTGCTGGGTTGGGAGTCTGTTTCCCCCTCTGCCCCCCCCCCCGCCCTTGCTTGTGTTCTCTCTCTCAAAATAAATAAAATCTTAAAAAAAAAAAAGGTAAAAAGAGGGGTGCCTGGGTGGCTCAGTCGGTTAAGCCTTTGACTCTTGGTTTGGGCTCAGGTCATGATCTCAGGCTTGTGAGATCAAGCCCCACATGGGGCTCTGTGCTCAGCACCGAGTCTGCTTGAGATTCTCTCTCCCTCTCCCTCTGCCCTTCCCGTGTGTGCTTTCTCTCTCTCTCTCTTTCTCGAAAATAAATAAATATATCTTTAAAATAAAATTAAATTAAATTAAATTAAAATAAAATGTTAAAAGAAGCAAATCAGAGTGCACATTTCTGGTTTCTGACATTCTGGGTGCTGGTTGCCTCCCTCTGGGACCCGAGTACAGTTTTGCCAGGACGATGCTGCTGGGACGCTCAAGCCAGGTACGGCCTCCATATTAGTGGGTCCACATGAATGCAATTCTGCCCGAAGGGACAATCTTGAAATTCTCTTGGGTTCCTGCCTTCCATTCTTCATCAGATGTTGACTGTGTCTGGCTCTGAGTGCCATGCCGGTGTCTGCATTCTGGCTTACAGTGAGTCCCCTTCCCGATTCCTGTTTCTGCCACCAGCTCATGGCTAGTCAGTGACGAAGTCATGCAGCTTCCTGTCTAAAAGCCATTGTGCACCATCCACTTCTCTCCACCTCGAGGCTCCCACCATCATCCAAGCCCCCACCCTCCCTTGTCTGGAATATCGCCAGTAGCCAATTGGCTACCCCGTGGCCTCCCAGCTTCCCTGCTTGATGGCACACGAAAGCCAGCATGATCTTCTTAATTGGTAAATCGGACCGTGCCACTTCGGTGTTTCAGTCTCATCAGTGGCTTCCACGTGTAGGAAAAACCCAACTCCTTATATGGGCTCATGGCCTCCCCTCTGCTTTTCTCTCGAACCTTGTGTTATGTCACTGGTCCCCTGCTCACAGTGTCTCAGCCCTCCTGACCTTCCCTCCAGCACCCGGACCCTCATCCTTCTCTCTGCCCTGAGTGTGCTCACCCTAGATCTCTGCGTGGCTGGCTCCTAGTCATTCAGTTCTCAGGACAAATGTCCCTTCCTCAGAGAGACCTCCCTGACCCGCCATGTGCAACCGTTCCCTATCACATCTCCCTGGTTTTGCTTTCTTGATAGTGCTGTTGTGTGGTAGCTTACATGCTTCTCTCTTACCCATCTCTAGAAAGCCAACTGTATCCCAAGCTCCTAGAACAATTCCCGCCACTCAATAGGCCCTTAAGTAGTATTTCCTTTTTTTTTTTTTTAAGATTTATTTATTTATTTATTGGGGGGCGGATAGGGGCAGAGGGAGAGAATCTGAAACTGAGCAGGGAACCCGATGCAGAGCTCAATCCCGTGACCCATGAGCTCATGACCTGCGCCGAAACCGAGAGTCAGATGCTTAACCGACTGAGCCACCCCAGCGCCCCGGCCCTTAAGTAGTATTTCTTGAGGGACTGAATGGATGAGTAAGTGAGGCAGTGAGAGAATAAATGAAAATTGGGGCCTTGGGAACTTGAGGCAGCTGGTCTTGGTGTCAGATTGGGGTTCTGGTTCTGTGTCCTCGGACAAATCCTTTTACATCTCTGAGCCTGTTTCCTTATCTGTAAGTTGAGAACAAGCCTCCCTTGCTGGACTGTGCTGGGGATCAAATAAGTTAACGATGCACGAGTACCTCACCCACAGTGGAAATGTGATGAGTTTTCATTTCCTTGCTCTCCAGTGGAGACATGGGGTTATTCCCTGATCAGAGCAAAAGCCTCAGCTCTCACTTTAGCCAGGTTCTCTCCTGCCTTAGGAGAACTCATGCCTCCTTTCCCCCCGGGGCTGAGGCTATCAAGCTAATGCCTCGAACACTGCCTGGTGTTCATGGGTTAATGGGCTCGAGGGTTCCCTTGACATCCTGAAGGAGCCTATACCTGAACCAACCTGCCTAGGAAAAAACCTCCGTGCACTCCCAAGGCAGTCCGGACTCCGGGGCAGGCTGAAGACAGGACCAGGACTAGTGGGAGTCAAGCAAGATGCTGGAGCACAAATGCGAGGAGACTGTCACTTTCAGGGTTGGGTAAGCACAGGGTAAGCACCTGAGAGTGAGTGCCACCTTAAACTCCACACTCTGTGCTCCTCAGGGCTTCCCTCTAGTCCTTCCCTGATCATGGCAGCTCGTGTTTGGAAGGGACACTGAGAACCACTGCCCACCCATTCCGGATTCCTCCCAGAGCCATAGGAACACAGAGCAGAGGGCCTGAAGGAGTGTCCAGCTGCGTATCTGGTTGATTCCTTGGCCTCTCCCTCCTGTCTTTTCCAATGCAGAGTGTTATAGACTGAATGTTTGTGTCCCCACTCCCCCAAATTCATGTTTTGGAGTCCCATGCAATGGTATTTGGAGATGAGGCTTTAGGAGGTAGTTAGCATCAGATGAGGCCATGAGGGTGGGGCCCCCATCATGAGACTGTGTCCTCATAGAAGAAGAAGAGGCCAGAGCGCTCTCTCTCTCTCCACCTTGTGCGGACACAGCGAGAAGGTCCCCGTCTGTAAGCCAGGAAGTGGGCTCTCACCCAGATCCGCATCTGCCAGTGCCTTCATCTTGGACTTCCAGCCTCTAGGACTGTGGGATTTGAGCTGTCAGGTCTACTGTACTTCGTTACAGCAGCTGGAGCTGACTAGTACACTGGGCAAAACCAGTTTCCCTAGACCATCTACCCGTTGCTCCTATCTGCCCCCACCCTCTGGGGCCTCAGAGAGCAAGTGTAACCCCTTCCTATTTGGCAGCAGGGGGAGCCCCGTCCCTCTTGCATTTCTGTGGTTTCCACACCGAGCTCACTTGGGAGCAGGGAAAGGAGAATTACTGGAAAACGCCCTTTGGCCGACCTGGAAAGCAGGGAAAACCACGCAAACCGGCATTATCTCTGCATGAGCCCATGTCCGGGGAGCTACAATGAAAGCAGACACCCAGGATGACTGAGGAGAGGTGGTCAGAACTCAGGGTGTCAGCACCCCACTTCTGGCTGCAGGAGCCCTGGACAGGTATGTCCTCCAGTCTCCAGGAGGGTTGGACCCCCTTCTTAGGCTTGATATGTTCTCATCGAAGCGTAGAGGTAGCTTTCGCACAGAAGGAGAGACCCATCCCCCAACAGGGATGCTCTCAGGACTTGCTGCCGAGCCCTCAGAGCTAGATAACCAGAACGTAAATGATCCCCCCTAACACCTCCTTCTGCTTTCTCTCTCCGGAGGCTCTCCGACTCTCAGTGTTACTTTCTCAGCTGAGCTCCTCATTCCCCTGCAGGACAGAGAAGGAGTGAGTCACTCTGTTCCAAGATGAGAAATTGCTGGTGCAAATGGACAACACCTTTGTCAGCTAGCGACCCGGGCCTGCTTCTCCAACTGGGAAAGGAGGTTGGCTTGGGTGGTGGCCCAGGCCTTTCCACCCCCAGCTTCTATGACCTCTACCCTGACAGAAGCAGGCACACTCCTTCCCATGTGACAAATCCTCCTACATGGCCCGCCTTGCTAGTGGATACTCAGATCTCAGGATGACCCCTGCCCAGAATAAATGGGCCCTCCTGGGAGAATGGCTTCACCCACCAGGCAGCTCATTGTCACTTTTGATTTAACCAAATGAAGCACAGTGAAAACCAAGATGAATGTCCTAATCACATAATTACATTAGTGCCGGCTCCAAAGAGTCAGCAGGCTCCCCGAGTCCTAGGGTTCGGTCCTCTGTTTCCCAGGCTCCTCACAGATGGCACATATAGAACATTCCTTTTCCAGATGACTTGTCTTGGTTATCATCCAGACAGAGAATTGAACCTCATGGAAGGCTGTGCAGAGTCCATTTGGAGACTGTTTTGAGATTCAGGGAATAGATAAACAGCAAGAAGAGACATTGAGATCTTCTAGCCTGAAATAAACGAGGGAAACTGAGGACCAGAAAGGGCGAGTGACTTACCCAAGGTCACACAGCACATCACTGGACCAACACACTTTCCAAATCACTGTGCATTCCTTCTTTTTGTTTTGGTTTAGTACACTTAGAAAATGTCAGTGATTAGTTACAAATCTAACTATCATTCACTAGTTTTTTTTACGAGTTAAAGTATCAGTTTAACAAAAAAGCATAACAATATTGTGGTGATTCCAAGATTAGGCATACTTGTTAGCTCTTAATTTGGTGTAGTTCACGTTCCTGCATTAAAAAAAAGCCAATGTTCGTGCACAAGGATTTCCCCAGTCCCCAGTTTGGCTGGCTCTGGGAGGGAAGGGGAGGCCCGCCCTGGGATGAGGTGAAGGTCCCTGTTGGCAGGACTGGATGGCCAGGGAGGCATGAGAACACATTGTACGAGTGAGATCGGGCATCAGAGCAGGGGGTCAGTGACTCTTGGCAGGTGAGGCCTCCATCTGTCCTGTACGCCCTCTCAATTCTTCCTCCTGTGGCCGTGGCATCAGTGTCCCATGGTCTGCCTGTCTGTCTCCTGGGAGGCTGCCAGACGTTGACACTTAATCTCCCCGTCACCGGGAGCCTGTGACCGTGAAGGGGAGTAAGTGGAACAGGGGGCACTCAGTGGACCTCAGGTCTGCTTCTCAAAGCTCCCTCCAGACATGAGGTGCCCAGCTGTGTGGAAAGACCTATAAGGAGAGAACGAACTTCTTCCTTCTGATGGGGATGCAGATGTGAGAGAGGCCTCACCGGTATCTGAGAAGCTGAAGGTAATTTAATACCAAATTCTAGTCCAGTCTCTTCCCAATGGCCGCTGGGATGGAGGGTGGGGTGGGAGGGGCAGAGGAGGCAGCCAGCCATTTTGCTTTGCTTATTGGCTGTGGCTTCTGTGAAGTCATTGGCTTGACCGTCCCCTTTCTTTGGCACTGCTGAATTTCTCATGGAACGCCCTAAGTGGGTGCAGACTTCTGATTCCCTAGAGCTTGCTGGGCTCCCATTGTGCCTGAGTGTCCCTCCCTGCTGGCAGTTGGCCAGGGTCTCACCCTCTCCCACCTCACGTGAGCTCTTTGCTTCCTTGGGGAACTTCTCCTCAGAGTGTGGGGCAGGCCTCGGCCCCCGCTTTGTAGTAAGGCTAGAACTGGTGCCCCAGGACCAAGAAGATAGGCCCAAGGCAGGGCTAGAGACGGGGTGAACCACTAGCAGCCGCCCCCACTGTCCACCTGCTGGCTCATTTCAGGCTGGGCTGAAAACAGAGGGAAACAAAACCAAGGAAGTGACCACTGAGATACGGAAGGTAATCTAGTCCTCGGGCCACAGGGGGGTGTTCAGCAGATCCACAACTTGTGATTAACCAAGTGGCCCCTGCTTTCCTTTCTGCAACCTTCCCACTGGCAACAACTAGCCGTAGAAGAGGACCCACAAGGGAATGCAGGAGATGGCAGAACAAACACAGGCCAGGAGCCGGGAGACCTGGGAATAAATCCCCGTGAGGCACATCTCTCTTGGAGCCTCTTCATCCGTAAAGGAAGGGGTCAGATTCCTGCCCATTCTACCTCTAACTTTCTGTTACCTTTGCAATGTGTTACCTCATTTGGCTTATGTGGAAGGTATGACTGACAGCAGGAAAGGGATTGGACTTGAACTTCTGGGTTCAGAACCCCTTGGCCCACACTCTGTGCCCCACCCCACCCCCTTGCCAGATGGCCACCAGGCCTGGCACTCAGGTGGTATCTGTTTCCTGAATGAATAAATGGAGGCTCCCTTTCTACATGGATGATCCTAGGATTCTGTTAGTTTGTGATGAATTCTGTAACTAAGCACCCCAGCCTGGGGGGCTCAAACTCATTTTCTCAGTTATGAAGGCTGAAAGTCTGAGACCAAGGTGTAGGCAGGGTGGGTTTCTGGTGGGGCCTCTCTTCCTGGCTTGAAGATGGCCACCTTCTCCCCAAGTCCTCACATGGCCTTCCCTCCTGTGTGTGCATGGAGGGAGAGAGATCTCTGGTGTCTCTCTTCTTGTAAGGAAACTGATCCTACTGGATCAGGGCCTCACTCTTATGATCCCAACCTTAATTACCTCCTTAAAGACCCTACCTCCAAATCAGTCATGGTGGGGCTAGGGCTTCACATATGAATTTGGTGGGAGGGGGCATAATTCAGTGTGTCTTCTTCTGGCCATCCCTTAGTCTGTCTGTGTCTGTCTTACCCTCCTCTTCTTATGAGGACACTAGTCATATTGGATCAGGACGACCCCAGTGACCTCATTTATCTCAATTACCTTTTTAAAGATTCTGCTTCCAAATTCAGTCAGTCTGAGGTGTCGTAACTTCGACATATGAATTTGGGGGGAACCTAATTCGGCCTATAGTGGACTCCTGGGTAGCCATTTCTGGGAGTGACTTCCCTGTAAACAGAATGACTTCATATTCCAGGGTGCCCGTGATGAATGAAGCTAGGGAGAGTGAGCAGACCTCCATGGCTGTGGAGGGTGGTTTTGGAGATCCCAAGAAGACAAGCCTGGCCAGCAGTGCATGACCTTAAATGTCCCCGTGGCTGAAATTCACTGAATCACACCCTTATAGCCCTCAGTTTCCTCATCTATAAAAGGGGAATAATAATACCTATTTCATCTACATCACAGACTCAAGAGAAATAGTAGATGGGGAAGCCCACTGAGTTGCATATATTGGTTGCTCTGCCTGGTTTGTGGAGAGGTATGCCTTTTGGTCCAAGGGTGGATTTCTGTGGCTAGTCAGACAGACTTCTCTACAGAAAAGAGGCCTGTGAGAGTAAGCAAAGCCAGTCTTTCCTCTAGAAGAAAGGAGAGTGGGGTCCTCTCTGCAATGGGAGTCATTGTATTGTCTGAAACATGGCTTCCAGGAAACATCATTCCTTTTATTCCGAGCATTTGTCTCCTCTGTTTGGAAGGATAATACCTTAAGCCATTATCATCTCCATGTGAATTAGCCTGAACAATTTTTCTCCTCGGTGACAGGAAGGATTTGAGGGGCATGGGAGTCCTAACTATGTGGGAAGAGGGAGGAGCCCAGGATGGGGAGGTGGGTTCCCAGCCGGCCCCTGGGGGCTCCTGCAGGGGTAGGAGGAGGCTTGCTAAGCTGTCAGCTGGGCTGTCTGGGCAACGCTAATTCACTGAAAGCTATCTGAAGACTAGCTTGATCACTGAGTGACTTTTCCAGTGCTTTCCTTGGGACAACCTGCAGTCTCATTCATCCACTGATTTCGTCTACTCACTCCTTCCTCCACCCATCCCTCATTCCCTCCCTCCCATCCTTCCTTCCTTCCTTCCTTCCTTCCGTCAGTCTCAGAAAGTAGCTGAGCCTGGCCATGAGCCCGGCCTTATGTGGACAAGTCCTGCTCGAGGAGCTCATGATCTTATAAAGGAGACAAAAGGAAAAACAAACACCAGCCACAAAACTAAGACTATCTTACAGTGTGCACTGGGTGCTATAGTGACAGGTGCTGGGGGAGAAGTGGAACAAAGAAGGGGCACTTTTCCCAGGGGAATGGAGATGGGGGGGAAAGAGTCAGAGTGAATTCCAAGAGGCGATCTTTGGGCTCGGTCTTGAATAGTGAGGGGTTAATCAGTTGAAGGGGAAAGGGCATTTCAGGATTCCTTAGAGCATGAAAAAAGGAGTGAGGAATGGTTTGGCTTAAAGATGTGTTAAGAGGGGATGTCTTGGGACAGACAGGAGGGAGGTGCAGAGGCAGGTGGCTCATGAGTCAGCAGCCCCACTTCCTGCCTGGAGCAGGGGAAGTCTCAGCCATCCCAGCTCTGACCTTCTTGCTGGGCTAGTGGGCCTGTGGTTCACAGACAGATGTGGCCTCCATGCCAGGCTCTGCCCAGTGGGACCCTCTGCAGGGGTGATGGCAGCTAGGAGGTGGCTGCATCCAGCACCGGGGAGGTCCATGCAGTGTTAATCCAATGAAAGCTGCTGACTAACAGCTGGGGGACTAGACCCCAAATGTGGGAGGCTGCAGAGATGACTCAGTTATCCCATTCAGCCAGCATCAGCCAAGGCCTGCTATGTGCCTACCGGGGTCTGGCCTGCTGCCACATGGTCACAAGGATGGGAAATGGGGCCACTAACCTCCTGGAACTTACGTTTTGGGGAAAGAGACAAACTCTAGGGATGCCACTAGACAGAAAGTGATGTGTGATACAGTATGGTGGGAAGAGTGACCCCATGCAGTCCTTGTCCTGGCCCTGCTCCCTGGGGAGTGGGTTGTGGCCCCTTTCCCTGTGAGGAGGACCATGGGTCTGTGTAGAGCCTGGTCCAGCATCATGGCCCCCACCCCCTTGCCCAGGAGCCAAAGGAATCACCGCATGGCCCCCTTGTCCCTCCCACCATTTTGACAAGGTAAGTTCACATTGGAATGAACATGCAAGGCTACATGGAAGCGGGAAGTGGCCAGTGTGGGCAGAAGAGACCAAGATCTGCAGACCTGTGTCTCATCCCACCTCTGTCACAGTGAACCTTAGACAAGCCTCTCTACACCCCAGTTGTTTCTTTATAAAAGCCCAGACTGGTTCACTCCCATGTCCCTGACATCTCCCTGGGTGTCTGTCAGAGAAACAGAGCCACATGGTTCACCTCCCAACCCTGCCACCAACCACATGTGTGGCCTTAGGCAAGTTACTTGACTTCTGGTGCATCAGTTTCTTCATCTGCAAAATGGGACCATGATGGAACCTACCTCACAGGTCATGTTAATGAGTTAATACACATGACACACTTAGGCTTGTATTTGACATTGGTCTGCACTCCATACATGTTAGAAGGCAGAGAGAAAGAGATGGAGGGAGAGAGGGAGGGAGGGAAAGAGGGGGCAAGAGAGAGAGAAAGAGAGGCAGTCCCGAAAAAGAATCACAAAACTGGAGCAATTATACTTTCTGTTTTCCAACTTCACTATAAGCTGTTGTAAACAAGACAGTATGGTGCTATCATGAAGATAGACGTGTTGGTCAATGGAACAGAATTTTCCAGAAACAACCCTTAGATTTATGGACAATTGATATTTGTCGAGGGTGCTGGGACAATTCAATGGGGAAAGGTTAGTCTTTTGAGCAAAGGATGCTGGGACAAATGACCATCTACATGCAAAAGAATGAAGTTGGGCTCTTACCTTGCATCTCACATAAAAACCATCTAACATGGATCATAGACCTAAATGTAAGAGCTAAAACTATAAAACTCTTAGAGGAAAGATAGGAGTAAATCTTTATGACCTCGGGTTAGGCAAAGCATTCTTAGATATGACATCCAAACCACAAGCAACAAAAGAAAAAAATCGACAAGTTAGACCTTACCAAAATTAAAAACATTTGTGCTTCAAAAAACAACAAGAAAGTGAAGAGACAGGCTATTGAATGGGAGAAATATTCACAAGTCATATATCTAATAAGGGACTGGTTTCTAGAATATATAAAGAGCCCTTACAAATCAATAATAAAGAGACAAGCCAATTTATAAAAGGACAAAGTTTTGAATAGCCATCATTCCAAAGAAGATATACAAATGGCTGATAAGTACATGACAAGATGTTCAACATCATTAGTCATCAGGGAAATGCAAATGAAAATTACAATGAGATGTCACTTGATACCCACAAGATGGCTAAAATAAAAAAGACAGATGATGGCAAGTGTTGGAAAGGATGTGGAGAAATTAGAACCTTCATACATTGTTGGTGGGAATACAAAATGGTGTAACCCCTCTGGAGAATAGCCTGGAAGTGCCTCAAAAAGTTACACTAGGGTTACTATATGACCTGATGATTCCATTCCTAGGTATATAGCTGAGAACTTAGAAACCACACATCCACACAAAAACTTGTACACGAATGTTCACAGCAGCATTGTTCATAGTATCCAAAAGGAGGAAACCACCCAAATGTTCATCAACTGATGAATAGAGAAAAAAGGTAGTGTATCCATCCAATGGAATATTATTTGGCAACAGAAAGGAAAGAAGTATGGACATGTGCCACAATACAGAGGAACCTTGAAAGTGCTATGCGAAGTGTAAGAAGTCAGACACAAAAGACCACATATTGCTTGATTCTATTTCTATGAAATGCCCAGGATAGCAACCCATAGAGACAGAAAACAGAGTAGTACTTGCCAAGGGCTGTGGTGAGAGGGGTAGGGAATGACTGATAGTGGGTTCAGGGGTGATGAAAATGTTCTGCCATTAGGGAGCAGTAATGGCCAGACCTGGAGGCAGGTGGGACTTAGGCATGAGGGTGCAGGGAAGCTACGGGAGGCCATTCTGCAGACCCTGTGCTGTGCCTAGGGGAAGGAAGAAACATCTCTATAGCTGGCTCTTCCTCCCAGCCACCTAGCCTGCCTCAGAATCACACCGAAGCTGATCCCATGCTCTCCCAGCCCACTGAAGGAAGTCCAGGGACTTGTGCTTGACTCTTGGTCCACCTGTCATGCCTCCGGCACCCCTCCCCAGGCTCAGGCTCCCCATGTCCATCTCAAGCCTGGTAAGGAGGAAACTGCATCCTTCCCATCCCCTCCTCCATGGAGGCCACCAGCCACATGTGGGCCCGTTTCATGCTGGCTCAAGCTGGGGCTGGCCATGGAGGTTCCCTGGGCTCCCTAACACCTGTCCCTATTGGGGTCCTCTGCCCAGGAGATGCTTGACAGCACCACTCTGCTGGCTGCACCCCTTCCCAGAGAGATCGCCTGAGTAAGGGACACAAGATGGGCTGCTAGCTCCCCAGGCTAGGCCACATATCCCCAGGTGTGCCCCTCACCCCTAGGAGAAGGTCAGGTTCTGGTCCCAAATGCCCACTGATGGCATGGGAGGAGATGAGGGCAGTAAAGATTGTCCAGACCAGCCTTCTCATTTTACAGGTGAGGACACTAGGGTCCTGAGAGGTAGAAGGACTATGTAAGGTTGCAGAGATACATGGGGACATGGTGTCCTTGCTGCTCCTCCTCTAGCCATTCCCCTCTCTGAGCTGCCACCTGGGTGCTCCTTCTGCATGGCTCAGCCCCTCACCCCACTCGGGTCCACGGTCCCCCTGTCATGTCCTCAAAGGCCTCCCTTGCTGCGTGCGTGTGCGAGCACACACACATTCGCGCGAATACGCGCTCCTCCATCTCCATCCCTTTAACTGCTTTATTTCTCCTGCAGCACTTACCACCCTGGGGAATGATGTTACTTATTTGCTCCTCTGTTTTTGGTCTGCCTGCTCCTGGAACGTGATTTCCAAGGGCAGGACCAACATGGCTGGGATGCCATGTTGGTCCAGGGACTGGCCCAGGAGAGCTTCTCCTGGGGAAACTGATAGATGAATGACCCCCAACTGAGCAGCACTTGGCAGTTTTGCAAACACCTTCACAGAGGGACCTTAGAACACGCTGCTGAGGTTCTGGGGCTCACAGTCAGTCCTGGATGTGAGTCCCAGCTCCCCCATCCTTGTGCTGTGACCTTGGGCAAGTCACAGATCATCTCAGGTTGCTCCTGTGCAAAAAGGCATGGAAATAATACCTGCCTGATGGGATAGCCATGAGGGTTAATTAAGATGGCACATGAGAGACTTCAGGCAAACTGCCTGCCTCACAGAAAATGTTCAACAATTACTCACAGGCGATCTTGGGAGAGGGATAGGATGGCGAGTGAGTGAGTGAAGGGTCTGTGGTGATGGCCAACTATATCATATGCTGCTGCCATCTCAAATTCTGTTCAGAATGTGCTGAGGTATGAATGAATGAATTATTAAGTGTTCTCCGTCTGAGGGAGGAGACAAGGCTGTTTCTGTTCTTGGAATGTGTTAGATGAAGACTGTTGTACGGACACATTATTTTCTTCACTTGCACCTGTAGGAAGTTAAAAGAGAATCCACAAGAGGTTTTTTTTTTTTTTTTTTTTTTTTGCAGTTTTATACCTTTATTTGACAATCAGCGATTAGTTCTCATCCACATTAACTGTCTGTAGATTTTTGAAAGTGGTGACAGGTACATAGGTAACCAGTGTGTAGAGCTTGTTTGGTGAATCTTCATCCTCATTACGTTTTCTGGACAACCACACACGGATACGGTATGGAACATTCCTTATTCCTTTGGCCCAGACAGCTTTGTTGGGCCTGGTGTCAATGTGCACATCGGGAGTTCCCGTCTCCTTCATGGCAAATTTCCGGATCTCTTTGAGTGCCCAAGGGGCACGCTTCTTGAAACCCACTCCATGGATGCGCTTGTGAATGTTGATGGTGTATTCTCTGGTCACTACCTCGTTGATGGCAGAACGGCCCTTCTTCTTCTTGCCACCCTTCTTCGTGGGAGCCATTCTGCCAGGCCCTGGTTGGAAAGCTCCACAAGAGATTCTTATCCCCATTTTATGGATGTAGAGATCGATTCTCGTGATGTTGGTGTGCTTCTAGCCATCTCTGGGCTGGTCAGTGGGAATGACAGAAAAGACCCGCACCCGTGATCCCTGGTGCAGCCTCGCTCTGCCCTGCCAAGGACTCCTGGCATAGGGTGGTGCTCTCAGCTCTGCCAGGCTCCTAGAAGGGGTTCGTGCTGCCTCCTGGCCTTGGGAGCCCCAGGAGATGAGGCATCTCCAGCCTGGCAGGTGATCTAAGCCCAAGGCTAGACTGCCTCCCATGCCGGCCTCCAGCCAGGGTGGAGCTGGTGAGCGTCATGGTCAGAGCCAGCTCTCAGCCCAGCCCATATGGCTGAGGTGTTGCCCCACCTCTTGTGACCTCTTCCATGGCACTGCTGCCAAGAAAGGGGGAAGGCAGGCCGGAGCCAGGTCACCAAGATGGGCCCTTCTCCCTGGTGGTTATGGAGCAGTTATAGAGGGTCTGCCTGGCTGCCCCTTAGAACTGGACATTTGGGAGGGACTGGGAAATTCTCATCCATCACCTTACTTTACAGATGGGGGTCTGGGGTCAGGCAGAGGGGCGAGGAGTCCCAGGCCCTAAAGCTGGTCAACTGCAGAGGCAGCCCTGGGGCCCGGGCTTCCTGACTCTGAGCCGGAACTCTTCCTGCATTCCCGGGTGTCCCAGCCGAGAACGGGGACGCTGTCAGGGAGCGAGCAGCCTGAGTGTGAGGCTTACGCAGCAGAATTCTGGCCTGGGTTCCAGGGGAACGCCCCAGCCTTTGCCACCCTCTCTTGTGCCTGACTTTGGGGGGCCTCCCGGGAAGGATGGGCCACCCAGGACATTGGCGAGTGAGCCTTAGCTTGGCATCACCTGGCAGTGTGTGCTGGCCTCTCTGGCTGGTTCAGTGCAACCTCCACTGAATGCCACCGTCTATTTCTATTTTTAGCTTACTTCCCTGGGTGGCCCCAGGAAACAGCGCACAGGACATTGTCTGGCTTCCTAGGCTGGAGACGGGCTGGGATACAGAAGAGGACTTGGAGGAGCAGGGGCTGCACTCCTGGGAGACGCTGAGCCTCTCCCAGGCAGGACAGCAGCCTTGGGGTGGGTAGATGGGGATGCTCTGGGAGGAGAAGGCCCAAGTCC
The DNA here is from genome assembly GCF_002201575.2 of Neomonachus schauinslandi. NCBI lineage: Eukaryota > Metazoa > Chordata > Mammalia > Carnivora > Phocidae > Neomonachus > Neomonachus schauinslandi. The sequence continues at coordinate 52,052,600 of NC_058404.1, read as the reverse complement.
TACAGGGTGACCATCTGGAAAGATCTCTGAGTAGCAGACCAGACCCTACAAGGTCTGCAGGGTCAATGTAGTGCCAGGGCCCGTGAGCTCATTCACTGAGAAGGAAACACAGAGGGTAAGAATGTTCCCAAGGCCACACAGCCAGGACAGGGCGGCAGCAGGACATGGCAGGAAAACCTTGATGCCAGGGTCAAGTCCATCAGTGAGTCTGTCACACAAGTCGTCCTCAGTCTGCTCCTCACTCACCACGGCAGTGTTCACAGCTGGAGGGTGGTTCCCAGAGCCAGAGTTTAAACTCTCACACCACCGGGACAGTGACTGCGTCTTCCATCGGGACCCACAGAGCGGTGTGATGGGGAGGCTCCATGCAAAGGGAGAATGGCAGGGACGAGGCTGGGTCCCCTGTACCTAGCACAGCACCTGACGTGCAGCAGAAGTCGATGATGTCTGTTGAATGCCTGAATACAGCTGGGAAGGGTCTGGATTGCTGCTTGTGAGAGTCTGAAAGGGAAAAGCTAGGGCCAATGAAAGGGTACCATGGGAGGGTAAGCCACTGGGGTACATGATCCCAAAGAGGGAATATGGGTAAGCCAAAGGCCTCCTCGAATGGTTCACATTCATTCGCCACAGATCCACTGTGGGCCAGCGAGGGGACGCTGGAGTGTTTTAGCCACACCCTGCACCTGAGGCTTATGACAAAGGCGTGGGCACGTCCTCCTGCCGCACGCGCCTAGGGCTCCCTGGGGCCACTGCGCCGGTGGGGGGTGGGGCATGTTTCTATGCTTATCACATGGTCCAAAGCCCCTGGCAGAGTGCAGGTGCTTGACTTTCTGGATCCATGGGCCCCACTCGAAGTTGTGAGGCACTTCTACAGCCATGGAGGATTTAGGTGGAGCTGATCACCCCCATTCCACTGGGGCAGCCTGTGTGTGCGTGGGCTGCCGCGGATCCTGGCAATACCCTTTGACTGGCGTGTGGGCGAAGCAATACTGTGAGGGCCCTGTCGTCAGGGGTCTTCATTCTAATTTGGGGAACAGCAAAGTGGCCTCTCCCGTTGTGGCCACGGCCGTGGCTCCACTCCCAAGCAGAAAAGCACAAGGCGGCGCTAGCGACCAGATGGGCTTGCTCGCCTGATTGAAAAGAGCACGTGCCGGCCAGAGCGAAGCATCAAATGCACTCACATAATCATTCAGGACTGGGGACCTGGGCTGGGCCAGAGCGAGGCCTGAGGACAAGAGAAGGAGGGGAAAAGGGTGGGGAGGAGTCCCTCCGAGATGCGCCACACTCTAGGTCTCGGAGCAACCCCGAGCCTGGAGGTGGGGAGGCTTTCCTAACACATGCCCTGGGCACTTAGAATATAAATGTATGAACTTCCTAGAGCTCAAGGATTTTATTAACAGGCTGCCTGATCGGTTCATTCTTCCATGACATAAACACAGAATGCCTACCAAGGGTCCAGCGATGTACCATGCATATGATACGCAAAGATAAACTGACACCCTAAACCTCGGTCTCTCGCCTTCTGGGTGCTTATAATGGGGAACAAGAAGCATTTCTCCAATATGTAGGCTTTCAAAGTGTTTCAATATTTGTAATCAAGTTTCTTGCCAAGTCTCAGAGAAGTAGCCCTGGTGGGGAAATGAGGAAGGGGAGACTGGGGCAGTTTCCGCCCACACTATGCTCTTCTGAGCCTGGGGATGTTGAAGGGTGCTTAGGCCACCCTTCCACCAAAGCCCATGCAGAAGACTAATGGATGCCACCCACTGAAGCCACCTGCCTTCCCTGAAGCTGTATGCTGCTTTTCCCCTGCTATTTCTCCTGGGCCTTGCAAAGAAATGCCATTTCATGCCTGCTTTCCCAGATGTATGCCCTGAGCCCGCCACCATTGCTCAGCTGCTGTCAGGGACACTGAAGAGAAAGGCTAAAAATAGCTCGGATTTGATGCGCTGCTCCCAGGGGTGAGCTGACAACTAGCCCCTCCACCTTTCCTCCACACAGAAGGCATTTCAGCTGGAGTGTGTGTGTGTGTGTGTGTGTGTGTGTGTGTGTGTGTGTGTGTTGGGTGGGTGGTGGGGGCGAGTAGGAGCTTCCAGGGTCAGCTGGGAAGGGTAAGGTTCTAGAGTCTGTGCTCGTACTCAGAGCCCGTGGCCCATAGCTGGGGCTGCATGGGCACACACATTCCCCTGTGCCAGGCTTAAAGGCCCCTTGAGCCAACTGAACCTGGCATTTCGAGTGGTTTTGAGGGAGTCCACAAGTGGACTTGTGTGTGGACACATGTGTATATGCTCGTGTGTGTGTTGGGTGCACGGTGCCGTGCCTGTAATAAAGTGCTAGGACCGAGAGCGCCGTGGGCAGGTGCAGTTGCTGTCCTCGTGAGCTGGGAGCGTCTGACATCTCACAGCCCCAGCTGATTTGCTTTTGTCTTCCTGAACTGTCCGGAGAGGGGCAGGAAACCTGTCTCATTGTAGCATTATCCTGCCAGGCCGGTTGGTAAGTTTTCTCTTGTGTACAGCACAAGTCTTTCCTGCCTTTTCATTGAGCTCCTGGCACCATTCTGGCCATCGATGTCGGGCAGTGTGCATTCCATGTATTCGAAGCTGGGGTTGCAGGCATCTCTTGGCCAAGTGAGACCAGTCTTCCATCAGCGCAGGGGCTGTATCCACCTTAGCACCCCTGATTGGATGTCACCGTGGTGGGCCGGGGCCACTGGGTGTACAGATACCTGTCCTGGGAGTTAAAATCTAGCTGGGAGGCATCTCTCTATGTAAGTGACTTCGCCGCAGTGTGGGCTGCAAGCAGAGCTATGGTAGTGCAGGAGAGAGGCCTCGAGGAATGCAAAACAGGCAGGTGACAGAGCCACCTCTGAAACAGAGGCTTAAATTTGGCTTTCTAATTTGGACATACTGTTTAATCCCTCTAAGCCTCAGTTTCCTGATCTGTAAAATGGGGCTAATAGGTTATCCAACACATGGGGTGGTTGAAAGGAGTAAATGAGATGGGGAGGGAGGGGTAATGAGAGAAAGATAACGAACAGGAGAATATAGTGTACGGGCTTAGAAGCAGCCTGTCTGGACCCCGGCTACCTGGTGTGAATCCCAGGCGCTATGTCCTTGAGCTTTCTCTTGCTTCCATTTCTTCACTGTAGACGGTCTTCAAGTTTTTTGTCAAATGACTTAATATGTGTAGAGTGCTTACATTGTGCCTGGCTTCCTGGGGAACCCAATAAATGGGAGCTATTACTGTAATGGGGACTCAGTACAAGGGGAGGATGGGGAGGAAAACCATTTGACGCTGACGTGGAGTAAGGCACGTGGAGGTAGGACCCTGCTCCTACCTGTGGGCTGTGGACTCCGTGGGAAGGAACAGGGAGCCACACCTGTTGGCTCTCCAGCAGGTGGGGACAGCATCAACAAAGACATAGAGGTGGGCACACAGGAGGGTCTGGAGATGGAGAGCCATTAGGTGTGGCTGGGGGGCAGGGAGCAGGTGCGGCAGAGAGGTCGGGGTGGCAGGAAACGTAATCCTTGGATGCAGAGCCAAGGGGGAGCCACCCAGGTGACCAAATCTAGGTCAGCTTTGATGTCCTCCTCTGTAAAATGGGAATGGTGATAACAGTAACCTGGTAGAGCCTTGCAGGCTGTTCCCTGACCCTGTCTGTGACGACTCGGGTGCTGACCGCCCCCCCAAGTTCTGTGAATGATCTGGAAGGACTGGAAGGGCTTTTGCTCTGTTCTGCTGCCTGCTCCCACTCCAGGCCCGCAGGGAACAGCCTCAGGACTTCCTACTGGGCACAGAGTCAAAGGCATGCAGGTAGGAGCACAGCTTCTATGCCCCAGCAGCCTGGAGCCCCCCAGTCGACACCTTCTTTAGTGGCCCTGGTGACCCGGCTCAGCAATTCGCAGCAGACGACAACCCCACACTGCTGAGGTTTCCACACAAGCCCCATGAAACCTCCTTCCCCTACCCCTCTTTTGGGCCACTGTCTCCTACAGCCACTGCATGGCTCCTGGCCCCGGATGCTTCCAGCCCTGGGATTGGTCAGAAATGGAAAGGACGCCAGAGAGGCCGTGCTTTCACCCCGAGAAGGATGGCCCAGACAAGAACGCAGGGCTGACGGTGGCAGGGCAGCCCCCGGCCCGTGGACTGCTGCTGCCACAAGTCAGGATTCCCAAGGAAGCCAGGTGTAGGTGGGGCAGAGCGGAATACGTGTGAACAGGGTTGAGGGGGTGCTTTGCAAAATCAGAGAGCAGTGAGCCCTTGGGTGCTTTCGTGGCAGCCAGGCCAGCTTTGTCCTTGATCTTGGGGGTGGTGTGTCATCAGATCTGGAAACCCCTGAACCCTCTCACCTGTCACCCGCCTAGTACTGCAGCGCCCCTGTTCTCTGAGAGGGCTCACGGCTACCGAAGACGGCTCAGCGGCTGGATGTGGGTTCGGCTTTTCCTCTGTCCTCCATGTCTGCCCGTCCTCCCCAAGGAGGCCCTGATGACAGGGAATGGCCGGGAGCAGGTGGCCCTGGAGGGTGGGAGGGGGAAGCACAGGTGGGAGACCACCCCCTCTGCGCTCCAGGGTCGGCTGGGACACAGGGATGCCGCGTGGACCCTATGGGTGTCTATACGGCCGGGGCTTAGAGGTGTGTAGCACACACATGTATGTGGCCCGTTGTACATGCTTGTCTCTGTGCTGTGCGGGACACACTGCATCGATGTAGAGTGGGCATATGAACGTCATCTGTAGTTAGCGTGTACACACCGGGATGTCTCTGTACAAAGTGTGGGGATATTGTGCGTACAGCGTGCGTGTGTGTCTGTGTGTGGTGTTGGTGCGGAGTGGGTTCTTGGGGGTGGACTGTATCTGAATGCAGTTGCATACCTGTGTGTGTGTGTGAGAGAGCATGTGCCGCACCCACCCTGGTAAGAGTCAAGGTGCATCACTATGGTCCTGGAGGCGTGGCTACTTGTATTTAAATGCAACAAAAATATAAAGACATTTTTTTTAAATAGTGAAGAGCTCTCCAAGTGAATGACTATATTATTGTTAGTTTCAGGGAAAAAGTGTGTCTTGAGTTCAAGGTCAGCTTTCCGAATCTTTCTGGAAAGAGCTGGAACACTTCTTGGCCACGGAGGGCTCAGTGTGTCGCCCCCGCCATGGGTACCCCATAGGCCTGGTTGCCAGGGGCAGAGGCAGCCCTGGATAGGCTGTTGGGGGCCTGAGTGCTGCTATGGCCTTGGCCTAGACCCACCTCTGGGCTTTGGGATCCTCCTTGGTGAGCCAAGGCCCTGATGGGACCCCCGATGGAGTCCTCCTTGGTGAGCCAAGGCCCTGATGGCCCCCTGCCATCTCAGACCCCAGGCCTCTCCAGCCTCCTCACCTCGGGGCTCTCGGGAGCCACCAGGTAGCATGGCCACCCAGACGGGGGGCTCTGAGCTCCAGAGGTGGGGATTCAGGCCGTGCCCTGCTACCTCATTCAGTCAGCAGTGTTTTGCCAGCTCCTGTGTGCTGGGGGCTGCGCCAGGGGCTGGGGGTACAAGGCGTGCAAAGCTGGGCTCAGTGCCTACTCTCCTGGGCTTAGGGTCCCACGGGAGTGACCGGTCTTAACTACCACTCACACACTTACACAGCAGCCCTGTGGTTATTGCCACGAAGAAAGGTTCCGGGGCTCTGGGGGCACGGGTGGGGTCAGCAAACACTGGCCAGGTGGCTCCAGCAAGTTCCTGACTCAGCCTCCTCATCTCCGAAGGCGGATAATGGTGCCTGCCTCCTGCAGTTGGTGGGGAGGGAAAGGGGGTGGGGGGGTGGTTAGATGAGATGGTTAGATGAGATGGTGCAGGTAAAGCCGCAGGCCTGGCGGGTAGTTAAGGTTTCTACTCTGCGCTCTTGTGTTGTTATTACACTATCCTCTCTTCCTGCCTCTGAGTACGGACCCTGCAGGCATTCTGCAGTTTGGGACTTCGGGAGCAATGAACAGCCATTTGGAGTGAAGGGCTGAGGCTGTGTTTGGGGAAGCAAGGGTGTGTGGAGGGGTGTTTAGGGGGAGGAGTGAGGTGAGAAGGGCCAGAAAGGCAGGATGCTGTCCAGTCTGTGGGGCGAGGCTGTAGGCAGGGAGGCAGACACAGGAGAGGGTAGAAGGAGGACAGGGCCTCAGGGAGGGGGGCTCCCAGTATCATGAAGGCAAGGAGGAACGGCCCCCTCCTTGGGCTCTTCCCCACCGAGGTCTGCCCCTCCCCCCCAGGAGCCACTGAACTTCTACCGCCCCTTCCTTTGGTGTGTGAGGAGCCTGGTCTGGTGGCCCAGCCCTGTGGGCCTCCTGGCAGCTTGGCAGCTGGGCCCAGAGCTGTGTCCTCGCATGACCTCAGCCTCAGCATCCCGTTTGTCCTGAGCCAATTGCATGATGGTCCAGGGCCTGAGAGGACAGCCCATTGCCAGGAACCAATTGCATCGCTGCTCTGGCTGAAGGGAAGAGGTTGCCTTCTAGTTGCTTGGATGGAGAGACTGGGGGGGGGGGGGTCGGGCCCCCGTCAGCTAGGGAAAGAGGCAATTTGCTGACCGGTGGTAGGTTCATCAGCTTATGACAAAGGGGACTGTGGGTGACACCTCACGTGGTGGTCTCTGTGTCCAGTCCTGTATGTCCTGGGTAAGTGCTACTGCTGTCAACCGAGACACGCTCCTGGAGCTGGGATGCCAGGAGCCCCACGGGAAGGGCAGGAGCCGTGTTGTGTGGTCTGTTTTAGCTCTGCCATCACACTGCGTCTGCACATACCCCTGAGGCAAGAAGGTGGAGGTCCATCGCCACTCTCCACCCCTGCCCCTAGAACCTGGCCTCCCCTCCCCACCGGGGCGGGCTCTGCACCTGTGGGCTGCAGGTGAAACACAGGGGCAGCCATAGCCGCCCAGCAGATTTCTAGTGGCTTCCTGGGGCCACGGTCCTTCCCTGACGGCCATATGGGCTCTGGAGGGGCCACCTTATCACAGTGACACCAGCTGGTTCCGAGCCAGGAGCAGTGCGCACGGAGGAGGAAGGCAGGCCTGCGGGTGTCTGGTACTTGCAGTCGGAGTCCTGCCTGTTCGTACATCCTGCTTCAGGATGCCCCCCTCGTCTTAGGTTCTGCCTTCCCTTCCTAAGGGAAGCTTTAGGGACTAAGATCAGACCAGATGGGGGCCTGAGGCACCACCCTCTGAGACAACCAGCACTCCCTGGGTGGAATAGAAGAGCTCACAGAATTGGGGTCCTGAAGAAGCCAGGTGCTAGATGAGCAGTGGCCGCTGGAGAGTGCTAAGACCACTACCTGAGTCGACAGGCAGATCCCTGGCCTCACGCCAGTGGCCCCCTCAGCAGCTCGTTTGTCCATCGGGGGGTGGGGTGGGGGCTCTGGGGTAGGCTGTGGGGGCGGCTCTGCCTTAAATCCGTGTAGCCCATACACACTGATCCCCTACCCAGGCTCAGGGCAGCCCCCGGGGGTGAGTCAGTGTCCCATTCCTCATCCCACCTGGGGTGCCAAGAGCAGAGTCCTGTCCTCAGGGTCAGGTGCTCGGGGCCAGGCCCAAGGGAGGAAAGCAGGAAGTCTTGTTGCTTCTCCTTTGCTTGGGCTCTTCTGCCCTCCTTCGTGTGAGTAGGCAATTTTGAGTGTTCTGTACCTATTCTGGGTACAAGTTCTTCGTAGTCTTCGTGGGATATGTGATTTGCAAATATTTTCTCCCATTCCACAGCTTGTGTTTTCCTTCTCTTAATGTCATTCACAGAGCACAAGTTTTTAATTTTGATGAAATCCAATTCGATTTTTTCCTTTTATGGATCATGTTTTTGCTGTCCTATTTCTAAGAGCTCTTCGCGAATGCGAGATCATGAAGATTTTCTCCTGAAAGTTTTATAGTTTTAGCTTTGAATCTCTGATACATTTTAAGTTAGTGGTTGAGTGGGAAGAACTAACTGTGCCTACATCATTTGTTGAAAAGACTATCTTCTCTCCGTTGAATTATCTTCGCACCTTTGAACAAAAATCAGTTGCCCTTATATGTGTAGATCTGTTTCTGGACTCTTATCTGCTCCATTGATCTGTTTCTCTCTCCTTGATAACAGCACACTGTCTTAATTACTGTAGCTTTATAGTAAGTTCTAAAATCAGGTAGTGTGAGTTCTTTAAATTTACCTTTTTTTCCTCCAAAATTGTGTTGGCTGTTCAAGTTCCTTTGCCAGTCCATATAAATTTTAGAATCTGCTTGTTTATATCTGCAAAAATTCCTGCTGGGACCTTTACTGAAATCATGTTAAATCTACACATTAATTTGTAGAGAACTGTCATTATATATCATCACTATATTGAGTCTTTCAACCCATGAACATGGTATGTCTATCATTTAGATTTTCTTTGATTTTTTTTAATTAGTGTTTTGTAGCTTCAGCATACAAACCTTACACATTTTTTTAAATTTTTTTTTATTCTTATGTTAATCCCCATACATTACATCATTAGTTTTAGATGTAGTGTTCCATGATTCATTGTTTGTACATAACACCCAGTGCTCCATACAGAACGTGCCCTCCTCAATACCCATCACCAGGCTAACCCATCCCCCCACCCTCCTCCCCTCTAGAACCCTCAGTTTGTTTTTCAGAGTCCATTATCTCTCATGGTTCGTCTACCCCTCTGATTTCCCCCCCCTTCATTCTTCCCCTCCTGCTACATTCTTCTTCTTCTTCTTCTTTTTTTTTTTTCCTTAACATATATTGCATTATTTGTTTCAGAGGTACAGATCTGAGATTCAACCGTCTTGCACAATTCACAGCGCTTACATACCCTCCCCAGTGTCTATCACCCAGTCACCCCATCCCTCCCACCCCACCGCCCACTCCAGCAACCCTCAGTTTGTTCAAACCTTACACATTTTATTAGATTTACTTCTAAGCATTTCATTTCTTGGAGCTAATTTAAGTGGTATATATTTTTTAAATTTCCATTTCCAATTGTTCATTAGTAGTCTATAGAAACATATTTAATTTTTATGTGCTGACATTGTATCATAAGTCTTTGCTAAACTTACTAATTAATTCTGTGAGCTTTTTTTGCATATTCCTTGGGATTTTCCATCTAGATAATGATGTCATTTTCAAATAGGGACAACTTGACTTCCTTCTTTTTGCAATCTATATATACTTTATTTCTTTTTCTTGACTTATTGTACTGACTGGGACTTCTAGTATGATACCGAGTAGGAGTGGTAAGAGTAGACATCACTATCTGTTTCTGATCTTAAGAGGAAAGAATTCAACTTTTTATCTTTGAGTATGATATTAACTGTGGGTTTGGTGGGTGTTCTTCATCTGTCAGGTTAAGGAAGTTCTCTTTTATTCCTAGTTTGTTGAGAATTTCTTCTTTTTTTTAAAATCATGAATCAATGGGGGCGCCTGGGTGGCTCAGTCGTTAAACGTCGAGCCCCTCATTGGGCTCCCTGCTCAGCGGGAAGCCTGCTTCTCCCTCTCCCACTCCTCCTGCTTGTGTTCCCTCTCTCGCTGTCTCTTTCTCTGTCAAATAAATAAATAAAATCTTAAAAAAAATAAATCATGAATCAATGTTGAATTCTGTCATATGCCTTCTTTCTGCATCAATTAATGTAATGTGTGTTTTGCTTTATTAATATCATTAATTGCATGGATTGATTTTTGCATGTAGAATCAGCCTTATATTCATTCCCAAGATCAACCCAACTGGCTATGGCATATCATTCTTTCTATACGTTACTGGATTTGATTGGCTAATATTTCATTGAAGACTTTTGCGTCTGTGTTTATGAGGGATATTGTCTGTAGTTTTATTTTCTTATATAGTGTTCGTGTGGCTTTGATATCATAGGAATGCTGACCTCATAAAATGAATGGGAAAGTGTTCTTTTCTCTCTTACTTTTTTTGGGGAAAAAAAGTATAGAATTGGTGCAATTTCTACTTTAAATGTTTGGTGGACTCTATTTTTCTGAAAGAGGATTCTCTAAGTTTCAGGCCCCACAAAACCATTTGGGGCTTTGAGGGCAGGTTGTTCTGTATAATCAGAGGTTTCAAAATACTGTTTCCTAGAGTGTCACAAGAAGCAGCAGGTGACTATAGGCCCAGACAGCAAAACTGTTCAGCCTTCTGCTTCTTTAGAAATCACTTATTTCCCATCCTGGCCAGTTTTAGGCAGAACTACAGCTAACTCCCAGTGGGGCAACATAGTTTGGGTAAGACCTTCTTTGATTTGCCTGAACTTTGACTGGCTGTGTGCCTTTAGGGGAATCACTCTACCTCTCTGAGCCTCAGATGAGCCAATGGGAAAAAGAAGATAACAAAGTATCTTCCTTCAAGGGGCTGGTATAAGGGTGAGAATGTGCTCAGAGAACTAGACAGTTCTTCTGGAGGCAGATATAAGGAGCTGTAGACAATTCCCTGGTTTACAAAGTAGGAGGAAGAGACAGAACTGGGAAGGAGAGAATAAGCAGAGTGGGCTGAAGGAAAGATGGGAGGAGAGCTCCTTGGGAGGCAGCGACAGCTGCCCTCTGAGCCTTCTGGTCTCCCGGAGAGTCTCACAGGCATTTGAGCCCCTGTGACACTCGGAGCGGGCATGATTGCCTGCATTCATTTGTTCAGCATCTCCTGGGGTCCCCCTATGGGCCAGGCATTTCAAAGATATGGAAGTTGAGGCTCAGAGAGGTTAGGAGATGTCCCCCAAGGTAACACAGCCCCCGGAAGAACTGGACCAGAGCCCCGCGGTCTGCTTTTCCACTGTAGCGAGGGGAACAAGTTGGACCAAGTTCAGAAGAAAAGAGGCAAATGGTCCATCCCTGGTCGGCGCATGGGTAGGAGTTAATAGCACTGACCCTGAAGCCAGACTGCTGGGCCTGAAGCCCTGCTCACCCACTTACCTAGCTGGGTAAACTGAGGACCATCCGTTAAGCACAGTGCTGCAGTTTGCCATCTGAAAAATGAGGGTAATATTGCATCTACCTCAGAGGCTCTTATGAGGATTAAATGGATTCATAAGTAGGAAATGCTCAGAACAGTGCCTGGCACATGAATGCCATACAAACATCAGCTATTATTATTTATAAAGATGAGAGGCCAGACTTCAGATTCAATGAAGCCACTCATTTAGGTTCTAAAAGGATTAAGTTGTAAAAACACTGGAAGCTTGAGGTCCTCCAGTCTGCCCTCTGTGATCATGAATCACGCAGGCCCAGCCTCGGGAGTGACTGGCCCAAGGCCATGTGGTCCTGCAGACCGGGCCCAGCCTTCTGAGCCATTGCTCAATGACGACACGCTGCCTCCCTGCTTTTAGACCCATGCATTTCACAATCCGATGTTCTTAGGAGAGAGATGGCGTGACACGGACCGTAAGATGTGGAAGCAAATCCAGGAAGAGAATTGGACGTCTTATGTCAACTAATGTCCAGGAGATGGTGAGCTCGCGGAACCTGCTAGGGAAGCGGGGAAGATGAGGGTTTTGGAAGAGCAGCAGCCTACCTTGTGGGGACTCAGCACATCCGGCCCTGCCCTGGGCCTCGCCTGCCACCTGCACCCCCGTGCTGCTGAGGGAAGGGTGCAGGCCTTAAGAGGCTGCCTGCTGGGGAAGAGATCACCTCGCGGAGTAGCTTTCCTGCTTCGCTTAGGCTCTGGCGCCATCTTGTGGCCACACTTTGCACAGGGGCTTAGCAGAGGCAGCTGGCTGGGCGGCCTCAGAGGTCACCTAGACCCATTCCGGACTTTATACGCACCCTCAGTTGTCTCCTGGGGACCCAAGGACTCAAGGATAGAAGAGGAGGGTGCAGGAGCCAGAGGGTGTGGAATTGGGTAGAAGGCACTTGATTGGGAAATCCTGAACTGGATTCTGTGATGTCGCTCCCACTACAGGGTGGGAGGCCATGTGAGCTGGGGTCTCAGGAGGCATGATTTCCAAATTTGGTTTTGGACTTGATCCTGGTGCACTCTGGGCTGCCGGCATCTGTTTGCTCATCAGTACGGCGGGAGAGGCTCTGACTTGGCCCACTCCCACCCTCGTTTCTTCCCACACCTTGCGATGCGCTCACAGAAGAAATTCAACGTTGGTTTCTCCGGCAGACATTATGGTCGAGTCAGCGTGTTCAGGGCTCATTGCCTTCCATTTCCATGGCCATGCCAGATGCAGGGCCTTGAGGAAAGCTGCGGCTTGGGGAAAATGGGGGTGGAGGGGGTAGATCAAGTGTTCCTTTTGCCCTGGCAGGGCAGACCTAGGTGAATCTGAGTGCTGATGTTACCTTGGCCTGAGACCTGGACGAGTAGGCTTGGCTCTGCCACCTAATCATTCCTCCACCTTGGGCCACCTTGTGAGGCTGGGAGAAGCAGAGTCTGTGGTCTGAGTGTACCCCTGAGGTGTGTAAATTTGTGATCTGGTCCCTGTGGGAGTCTGTGGCACATGGCATTGTGCGTTGCAGTTGCCTCACGTGGGTAGGGCTCAGTTTGGGGTCATGGAACCCAATCTGTCCTGTGAGACCCAATGCACCAAGGCTCCCCTGGGCACGTGACTGTTCTGGCTGCATGTGGAGCTTCTGGACTCACAGGCCCGACCTTAGCCAGCGCACCTTTGTCCTCCACTGCTCTGCCTTCCCAGGCCACCCTCGGATCTGGCCAATTCGGCCCTTCCTTCCGTCCTGGATGCTCCCCAACCCCTCCCAGACTACCTGTGACCCTATCTCCTTACAGTAAGCCCTCCCTTGCCCAAATCATCTTGGCTGTGACTTTTTCCAGTTGGTCCTCTCCCTCAGACCCGAAATTGTGACATTGCTTTCCACTCCTTTCTCTCTTTCTTTTTCCGTTCCCTCCCACATCTCTCTCTCTGTCTCTCTTCTCTGTGTGTATGTGTTTCTCCCTGTCTGTCTCTGTATCTCTCTGTGTCTCTCTGCCTCACTCTCTGTCTCTCTTTCTCTCAGTGACCCTGTAGCTTTCCAACAACATCCCTGCCTTTTTCCCAGCTTCCCTCTGGTCCCCTAATTTGGGGAAGATGACTCGTGGGACACACCACAGCCAGTAAGCAACAGAACCTGGAACAGAACCAGAATTCAGTGCTCCGTTTCACTCCAGAGCCTCAGTTTCCCCATGAATTAAATGACAATGATCAGACATGCCCCACGAGGCCTGGCAGGACTCCAGCAGAGGCCTGGCCTGGGGCACCTGCGGCCCCCACACCAGGCCCCACACAGGGCCGCCCTGCCTTCCGCCCTCACCCCCAGCCTTGCCCGCTTTACTTTCAGCAGGACTGCCGCTCCGCTCACTGCAGGGAGGGCATCAGGAGGGAAGTATGGTGTCCATGCCAGCTTCCCTGGGTGGGTCTCTTCAGAGATACTGTCGCGCAAAGGCTCTTAGGGATCCGTATTACTCATCTGGTGTGGGATGGGTGCTCCTCACTGCCAGGGTGTTTGTTGTAGGTCACACCAGTGGTTCAGTAGGGCTGCTCTGTGTCCCGGGGCACAGGCCAGGGGACCCTGGAGCGCTTGTTCATTGTTGGGTCCAGTACATGATTAGTGCTCTGGAGGGAGGCCCACCGTTTTGGAATTGGAGAGGAACATCTCTTTAGAGTTTTAGGCTATTTTATAAAGGCATGCTTTTGCATCTTTGCTTCAAGAGCATGAGCTTCTGTAACATCTATGTAAGGTCTCAGGCGACGCCCCGCTCCTCCCATTGCCCCGGGCTGAGGGGATTTAGAGCCCCTCTCCGTGACTGGCTTGACGATGCTGTCTGAATTTGCTGCAAACGTGGGTGTGGACTACCTTCACAGTATCATGACAGTGCTGTCCCACCAGGACCCCTCAGCCTTGGAGGACAGGAGTCTTCCTTCTGCCTCCATTGACATTAGGGAGATGGTGTGAACAGTAGACAAACTCCTGTGCTCCTCAAGAGACAGAGGAGACACAAGAAAGCGGGGGGGAGAGAGTGGGAGGTGGGGTTGGAGGGGCAGGCAGGGTCCTGTGAACCATGGGAGGGGTTTGGATCTTATTCTTAGCATTATGGGAAGCCGTGGGAGGGTTGAAAGAAGTGGGGCTGGGGGCGGGGGGAGGGATGACATGATTGCATTTATGATTTTCAAAGAGCATCTTGGCAGCTGTGTTCTGGGGCAAGAGTGGACCCTAGGAGGCCAATTAGGAGGCTTCTGCTTTGATTCAGGCAAGAGGGGTGATGGCGGGGACCAGGCTGGGGGTGGGCATGGGGACAGAGAGGAGGGACTGCCTAGCAGCCCCAAGTAGGCAGTTGACTTTGCCTGAGGACAGCAGGGACCACATAGTATATCAACCCTGCTCTCTCAACCTTGATGATTCAGGCCTAGTGTTTTAGAGGGCACAGTGATATACATTCCCAGGGAACAGTCAAGGTCACACAAGACGTACAGATTGCTTGTATTTACATTGTTTTTATGGAACTAGGGGAATAAAACATTTATTTTAAAAATGTAAAAAAAAAAAAAAAACCCACACATGTAGTTCTGTTTTGTTGGCTGTGGCCCTTGTGTGTGGTTCATGTTCCTGATCCTAACTGGATCCTGAACCTCGCTTTCGTCCAGCCCTGCTGGCCGTTCTGGCCCGGGCTCAGCCTCAGAGGCCACTGGCTGACTTAGATGGTAACTTTCATCCTCCCCTTGACTGTGGCTTAGAGACAACTTCCAGAAGTTCAGGTGTGAGTGAGCCATGGGGGACCCCGGATGCATGTCCACCACGCGTATTATCTCCCTGATCTCCCCCCCAACCCCGTGATGCTGACCCTTTTCTCCATGTTAAAGAAGGGTAACAAGGACACAGAGTTGGGGTAATTCATCCAAGATCCTACAATTAGCAAATGACAGAACCAGCCAGCATTTGAATCCAGAGCCCGCGCCCTCCACCTATACCCACTTTCTTTGCTGCTCGTCCCTCCCTGATGGAGCAGGGTCAGTACATCAGAGTGACTGTGTCCTATGCCACCCTTGGACAGGGGCTCCATTGCAGGTTCCGTGTCTCCCTCGTGGAGAGCTTGAGCTTTGGTGTCCAACAGCCGGGGGCCAGCTCCTCGTCATTCTGCCATCCAGCTGTGGAGCCTTTGCAGGGCCCCCTGGCTGTCCTACATGGGAGTTACACCTGTCTGTCACCCGGGACTCTGGCACCACATGGCCAGCCAGCCAGTGGCACTTAGAAGGAGCTTCACAAATGCTACTTTCCTCTCCTCCTCCCCCAGAGAGGGGACAGGGCTGCGTGGTAGAGATGAAATCCTGCTGGAATGTTCCCCCTGGGGTCCCGAATGTGAGAAAGATCACATGGCCTCAGAGCTCACCTGTGATGCTCCACTGGCAGGCTCTGGGAGATCATCTGGTCCCACTCTTTCATTTCTCATTTTTTTAGATGAGTAAACTGAGGCCAGGAAGGGGACAACTTGCCTAACACCCCCTCGCTGGCCTGCCCATCCCCTCCACCCCCAACTCCTCCACCCCAAAGCCTTAGCACCCTCTCTGGGGGCTGGGAAAAAAAACCCTGGTCCAAGCATCTGGAAAACCTCAGAGCGAAGGAGGGGACATGGGCACAGGCAGTCTTGGTTTGGGGGAATGGCGTGACCCTTCCACATTCCCGGCCCCTACCCACGCTCTCTGTGTTCTGTCTTGTTCTCTCGGCAGGTATATCCGCACCATGTACCTGGGGATTCAGAGCCAGCGGCGGAAGGAACACCAGCGACGCTTCTACTGGGCTATGATGTACGAATATGCAGACGTCAACATGTTGCGCCTCCTTGAGACCTTCCTGGAGAGCGCCCCCCAACTGGTGCTACAGCTCTGCATAATGATCCAGAAGAACAGGGCTGAGACGCTGCCCTGTGAGTGTCCCCCCCACCCACAGGAGGCTGGGAAAATGACCTTCTCTTGTGGGCTGGGACAGGGCCCCGCCCTCCAGCTGGGGACCACCTGGTGACTGCCTCCTGCACACCCCATGGGCATTGCCTGTCCCAATCCCCGAGTCCCCACCATGCCCAGGCCCCCATGTGAGGCCGACCCAGCCCACACCAAGAGCGTGTGAATGGTATAGACGTTCCCCATACACCCATGTGCAAGCCCACTGCACCTGCTCATGACCACTATGTTCCTATGAACAGAGCAGAGCCGGGGCTCAAATGTCCCTGGGAGCAGAAGAACGGAGTGCCCTGGGTCTCCCAATCTGGGGAGAATGGCCCCTCTTCTTTGGTGCTGGCCTGAGCTGAGGTGTGTGCACATCCATGGGAGGGGGGAGACTGTCTAGGCATGGCATGTGACAGAAGACTAAACCACATTAGGCAATGCCGGCAGTTTTAGACATTTTTAAGCTGTGGTGCCCTTGCTTCAAACCCAAGTTTATGTAGCAAGCCCATTTTAAAACATGCTCAAACAGCTTTGTTCCCGTTAGATGGGGGCGGAGGTCCCATCTACTGGCCCCACCCACAGGCCCCACCCCCCTCATACCCCCTGTGGCCCCAGATGGTCTTCAAGGAGCCCCCGAAGCCCCCAGAGCCCAGTCAGACAGCACTGACCCCTACAGCTGCAGAAGTCTCTAGGTGCCACCTAGTTGCCTGAGGAGCCCTTTGGAGGTTAGACTTTGTGGGTCGAGGCAGGGCGTCGCACCGGATCGCCGATGGTCCGACAGACCACAGGTGCCATGGGTGTGTCTCAGAGCATATTTCAGGGGGGACTGGAGCCCAGCAGGGGGGAAGGTCTAAGATGAAAAGGGGCTGAAGATGGCATCATGGGGGGACACTGAGAATGTTTAGTCTGAGGAAGACTTGGGATGCGTGAATGGTCCCATGGGAGGGGGACCATGGGAGGATGGTCATCCCAAAGAGATGGAGGGAGCTACAGGGAGAATGTTATCGATTCAACATGTGGCAGACATTTAAAATAGCAGGAGCCATCCAGTGCTGGAATGTCTCAGCAGGTAGTGAGTTTCCTGTCACTGGGAATATTCAAGCAGAGATGCTGCTGAGGAGACTCAGCCCAGAGGTTCCTGACTCCAGAGGGCATGAGCTTGTACGATCTGGGGTAGCAAGACAGCTGCTCTCCATGGCCCACCTCTCCCTGGCCAGTGGGGCCTCCCGGCCCTGTGGGTTCTCACCTCTGGACCCCACAGCCCCCCACAGCTCCTCCAACAGACCCTCAGTGCCACCATGTTTATGAACATCTTCACAGCGCTCTCCAATGGGCATCCCCCACCCCTGCCTTACCCCACATGTCTGCCCAGGGCAGCCAACCTCTGGCCTGCATGGAACAGCTTTGCCTCCTTACTTTTTCCAGACTGGCTGGCCCTTTGCAATCTGCATTCCCCTAGTCACTTAAGCAGAAAGGGAGTTTAAGCTTCAAAGGCCAGCCAAAGGTTCAGGCCGGTGAACTCGATCCTGACATTTAGAGCCCAAGGACCTAGTTCTGAACCCAACTGTGCTGCCAACAGAGTCCCCCACGCTCTGGGAACCTGGCTCCCAGCTAAAGCCTCCTGCCCACCCCCAATCCAGGACAGCCCCAGCTGGAAGTGCCCCCAAGGGAAAGGGGCCTCGGGGCAGCTCCCTCTGTCCCACAGAACACTTGCTGCAGTCCTGCCAACCCCTCACAGAAGCGAGGAGTGGGGGGGATGTGGGGAACTTTGAGGAGCAGTGCCCACTGTTAGGAGGAGGTCTCGCCCAGCCCCTGGGCTTCAACAGTTGGAGCTGGGTCCCAGCCTGAGTCTGCAGCACCAGGGACCTGTCCCTGAGAAGGTCTGGAAGGAGCTAAATAGACAACTAGCTCCAGTGGGGCATCCGGACACTAAGCAAGAAGCCACACTGAGGACAGCAGGGCTGACAGTCCTGTGGGGCTTCCTCCCTGGGGAAGGTCCCCCGGCTTGTCCTCGCACACACTCCTCTTTTAGAGCCAGCGGCTCACTCAGAGGCCGGGTAAGCATTTCCCCACATTTGTTTGGCAGGTGAAATAGGCGTTTCTCAAAATAGGCTCCATTGTTAAATGCTTTTGGGAACTGCTGGGCTAAACAAAGGTCAGTGGCAGTCTTTGCTGTTGGACTGTGATTTCCCAAGACAATGATGGAGTCTGCAGCGGGAGCTGGATTGATGGGAAGGAAGGAAGCTCACCGTCACTGAGCACAGACTGCAGGCGGCGTGGCATTACCCTCTTACTTAACTTCTAGATGGTCTGCTCATCCCTGGACCATTTTGTTTAGAAATAGATGCCTTCCTTCTCTTTTCCCATAAAAGGCTGTATGAGATGTAGACACATTAAAGAAAATCAGTTGAAATATTAGAAATTGGAGGAGGGGAGAGAAAGTCTGAGAACCTGGAAGGGACATGGTGACATGAGGTCTTCCGGCCATGGGAATGCTTGACCATGGCAGCGTAGAAAGATAGAGGTGACGCCCATCCTGCTATTTAACAGCTGTTACTGAACCGTTCTGTTCCTCAGTTTTCCTTTCTCTGAAATGGGGATAATGTTAGTACCTACCACAGAGGGTTGTTATGAGCATTTGATGACATGACCAATGACCAATGTCACGGGCCACATCTGGCCATTTTGTTGTTGGTGGTGGAGTTTTTATTGTCGATACACTTTCTGAACTGGACTACAAGCTGTGCTGGTGGGATCCATGGCTAAATGGCCTGGGTTTGGTGGCTTTGATGGCACCTGTCCACTTATACTGTTAATCCTAGTAGATGGATGGGAGGTCACAACCACTATCACTTTAATAGGCGAGTTTTCTGTTGATCTTGCCCCATGCCAAGCTCTCCCAACCTTTCCCATCCCCACCTTGTGTTCCCCACGTATCTCTGGGCTAACGGTGCAGTATTCAGCCTGCAAGACGGATTGTATCCAATTTCCCCGTAAGACCGGACACAAGTGAAAAATATGTCTGATGTTCAGAGAGGGGCGCAAGGGCTGAGGATATGATAATACTCAACAACCATACAAATATTACGCCAGAGTCATTTGAGCATCTCAGCAGGGTCTTCCTTAAGTCTGATGTCTTGAAGGTTTAAACAAAGATAAAAATAAAGATATGAAGGGAGCCAATTATGCTGCCATGCGATTTAGGCTGGTGGTGAGGCTGGTAGTGTCGGCTGAAAGCTTGGCCATATTGCAGGCAGTGATGGGGTTTGGAGAGCAGTCGGCATGGCGGGAAAAGTGAGAATGAGTGTCACTTCCATCTCCACTGCTTACTGACTTTATGGCGTGAGGCAAGTTCATTTCCTAACTGGGCTTCTGGATCTGTAAAGTGTGAAGAGTAAGCACTTTGTGGGTTGTTGTGAAGGTCTAATGAGCTGCACATACACTCCTACAGCAGCTTGCTCGGCGTGTGCTAGGTACTTGATACCGTCTGCCATTCAACAAAGATGCATTCATTTGGGTGCCATACTATGTGCAGAGGGGCAATAGGGAACACGACAGACGTGGTCCCTGCCCTCATGTGTCTCCCGTTTTTCTGAGCAGACAGAACAAAATCAGTGAGACCGATGACACATGTTAAGTGCTTTGAAGCAAACAAACCTGGTGCTGAGATCACAGATAAGGTGCTGAGGGGTGGGGAGAGAGCCTCCCTCGCAGGAGTGTCAGAGAAAGCCTCTCCAGAGAGCTGACATTTAGGCTGAGTATAAACAAAGAAAAAGAGCCAACTGTGGGAAGAGCAGGAAGAGCCTTCTAGGCAGTGGGAACAGCATATGCCAAGGTCCTGAGGTAGGAAAAGCCTGGCTTGTTCCAGAAAGCGAAAGGACCCAGCATAGCTGAGGTTGGGTGTGGGTGTAGGGGTGGGGGAAGAAAGTGATTTTGGTGGGGAGGATGGGGAGGAAGTCAGGGGTCTGATCAGGCAGGGTCTGTGGGGCCCTGCAAGGAGCTTGAGTTGATGCCAAGTGCAGTGGGAAGAGTTACATAGATAAGCTCTAGGATCAGAGCTTATCCTTCAGAGAGGAGAGCAATGGCTGAGCTAAGAGATCCAGGGATGAAATTATGGGGTAGAGGCGTTTGGGAAATGATGCCAAGTGCACAAATTTGGGGGCCATTCTGGAGAGCGAACCAATAAGACTTGGTAGAGCTGGTATTGGCAGTGATAGAAAGGAGAGGTGGTGGTTTCTAACTGGGTGTGTTGAGATGGAAGAGACTTTGTCGGGGAACAGATTTGGGGGACTGGATCAAGAATTAGCAGCTCTATCACTTTTCCTTACTTCTGGGTTTTTCTGATGCTTCCACATGAACATTGGCAGGGGCCGGGGGATGGGCCACTTACACCCACGTAGCCCCCAAGTCTGCCTTTTTTAGTTAAGCCCACACGGAGGAGTTATCCTATACGTAGGGCTCTGATGACCACCTTCCCCCGGCATCCCGCATTTGTCAGGCACATGCCGTGGGCCAGGCGCTGTGTTGGGAACACGCTTGCGAAGACATCTGCCCTTCAGGAGTTTGTGTCTGGTGCAGCACATTTTAAATTCTGTGATAGCTGTATGTACAGAGGAGGGATATATAACTGTTTCTAGGGGCATGACAGAGGAGGTAGCATTTGATCTGGGTCTTGATGGAGGAATAGGAGCTTGCCTTAAAGAGAAGTTTGGGTGGCTCTTGTGGACAGGGGAACTATAAGTGCCAAGAAATGGAGACCTGGGAGAGCGAAGAGCAGACAGGGAGTGAGTGGTCGTGGGCGCCGAGAGCGGAGGGTGTATTGAGGTGAGTGTGGGGGACAGCGGTGGTGATGAGGATGATGCTCCCAGTGCTAGTTAAGACTTTTGGGGAAGCTCAACTTGTGTGCCAGAGAATAGTTTAAGAGCTTTACATAGATTAACCCATTAAGGTCCCATGGCAGCCCTATGAGTAGATACTTTTTATTGTTCCCATTTTATAGATGATGAAACTGAGGTCCAGAGACTTTAAGTAACAGCATGAGGCAGCCACAAGGCTTGTAAGCGATACAGCTGGATCCTTGCCTACGTAGTTGGGCTCCAATGCCTGTATCCTTAGCCCTGATGGCTGTGTCTGAGTCTTGAAGAGACAGACTTAGGTGGGCTCTGCAGGAAGTGGTTACTGATGCAGGGAGGGAGCAGAGGTTGATATGCGCTGTGGACCCATCAACTCTAGCGTGTGTGTGTGTGTGTTTATGTATCTTAGATGCAATTATGCTGACAAGGTCAGAAGACGATGCTTCTGCTTCTTGCCCCTGAAATCTCTGCTCAGGGTTTGGCTTTTTGAAAATGTCCTTAGTCTTCCAGAGCATTTTGTGCATGCCACCTCAGCTAAGCACGCAGGGAGAGGCCTTGCTGTCTTACTGTGGAGCTAAGCTTGGCTGACCAAGGGGTGAGGGAACGGGCCCGAGGCCTGGGACCCTCCCAGCTCCCCTAAACGCCTATTAGTGATAAAGACACACAGCCTTTAACTGGCCTGTCCTTGGGTAGGTTTCTATTCTAACCCTGGAGACCAAGAGAGCTTGGCCAGACACAAGTGGGTGGCTTATCCAGTTAGTGAGAGATTTGGTATTAAAACCCAGTGCTCCCCATTTCCATATGGTGCAAGTTCCTTCTGTCTTCTAAGGTCTCTCTAGGAATCCCTCAGAGAAAACCCCAGGCATCCCCAGATATCCTCTGAGCCAGGTGTGTCCCCCTCAACCCTCTAATTCAGATAGGGGGCAAGACTGGAAGCCCCCGGATGGGACCAGAAGCTCCAAACAGCCACAAGAGCTTGGGGCTGGAACTTAAAGGTAGAGCCATCTCTGAGCACAGAACCAGCCCTGCTCAGGGAGCACCCACAGGGGATGCGCTTCTCCCGAGGGCAAGCGCTTCTCTTAGAGAGGATCAAAAGCAGATCTGACTTGTTCTCACAGGTGACACTCCACCATGCAAAACTTTACAGGTGCCCCAGAACCCCTGGGAGTGGCAGTCAGGCAGATGTTGGCTAAGAGTCCGCATAAAGGTACCTCTGGTGTCAAAACACTTGAATCTCACGACTTAGTGTCCAAAGGGATTTAGAGCAATGGGATCTTTCGAACTGAAGAGGTTGAATAGGCCTTCTAACCCACTCTCCTTGTTCAACACACGGGAAGTGGAAGCACAGAGAGAGGTAAGTAAGTTGCCCAAGGTCACACAGCAAGGAAGGCTCTCAGAAGAGGCTCCTCTTCCTGCCGCACTGGACCTGCAGTTGAGATGGTAGCATTGCATCTACAGGATGGAGTTCAAATACCAAGCCTCACCCAGGTAGTTCTTCCTACCCCCGACCTAGCCATCAATAACCACCGTTCCCAGCACCAAAAAACCGGCATCTTTACTAAGACCAGGAAGCACGAGACAATATTAAACCCTGCCTTCAGACACTGGTGTTCTTTTAAACAAACGCCGAGTTCTAAGACCTAATTAGGGCCTTTGCTTTCTATCTCTTTGGTGTCAACCTCCCTAATAGTCTTCTTTCTTAACTTCACTTGCTCGCTTCTCTTACATCAAAGCCCCTCCAGTGACTTGTACTTTAGCTTCACATTTTACTTCTTTTTCTAGCCAGAGCCCTGACAGCAACCAAGCGAGTCACAAAGGCAAGTGTTCAATCACATATCTCTGCTCCTTTTGAGCTAAACTGTCCATGCCTTTGTCTTTAGCTGCCTGCCCCCAAAGCCCTCCTCTCTTCCCTAGTGAGGACGAAATGCATCCTGGAGGAAACTTCTCTGGCATCAGTCTCCCTGGTCAGCTTGCCTTTCCGTGTGAGGGGCCAAGCTCTCAGGAGGAGGGAAGGCCCAGGGGGCTGCTCCTTAGCTGTTGGATGCCTGAAAGAGCCCCCCACATCCTCCTGCCCCTCCTCTCACAGTGCAAAACTTCCATGTCCCTCTTCTTGGGAGATTTCTTTTTTCTCGTGTAAAAAAATGCATTCTGGTCTCTTACTGGTCCTACTCCTATGGACATTAGCTGTCACTCTCAATGTCTGGGACACAAAAGTTAATTCCTTGATCATTTTAAGATTCTGGTTAAAAGATGAAGCTGCCACACAGAAAGTGATGGTAATCTGGTCGTATGGCTCGAAGGTGATGAATCTGTGCTCTACGCCAGAGCTATGAATTTCCCACTCAGTTTTCTCATTACCAGAAAGTAAAATTTGCCATTAAAACAACCGATCTGGGGGGGCACCTGGGTGATGCAGTCGGTTGAGCGTCCAACTCTTGGTTTTGGTTCAGGTCATGATCTCATGGTCATGGGATCAAGCCCCATGTGAGTCCGCTTCAGATTCTTTCTCCCTCTCCCTCCAGCCGTCCCTGCTTGTGTTCATGCTTTCACTCGTTCTCAAATAAATAAATAAAATTTAAAAAAAAAGAAATGCAATTGATCTATTGCATCAAACAACATCAGAAAATGAATCACCTCGTCCAGAGTCACAGGGAGCCTCTGTGCCCCCCAGCCCTTACCAGTGGATGGAGCCCTTCTCCCTCGCTCACTCCCGTGCTGAGCTGGAGTCGCCCATCTCCGAGAGCTGCTCCACGGTGTCAGACTAAGTCAGAACAGAGGTCTTCCAGCCTTTGAGGTCAGTTTCCAGGCTGCCTATCACTTGTCTGTGGCTTAGCTGGGAGCAGGTAAAGAAAGGAACAGATGTGCAATCCCCTGTTCCCTCCCTTCTCCTGGCTGTCCTGTATCTTCTTCACCCTTAACTGAAAGGAAGAGACATGCACGGGCATGACTGCCTTCTCCAGCAGGAACACAAACTTGGCCTCTCCTGTTGCCCCCGTGGTGGTGGGAGTAGTGGGTGCTTTCCCCCCTCTCTCCAGCTCTGTTTCGTGTGCTCCTTCTGAGGAGACACCCTCCTTCTCTTCTATGCGACACCTACTTGGTGTCTGCGCACAGGGTTTCCTGACCAGCCAACTCCAAGGTACAGTCCTGCTTCAGCTACCAATGGCTCTTTGTTCAACAGCACTTTTTAAAACCATATACTTTTAGGGGCGCCTGGGTGGCTCAGTCGTTAAGCGTGTGCCTTCGGCTCAGGTCATGATCCCGGGGTCCTGGGATCGAGCCCCGCATCGGGTTCCCTGCTCCGCGGGAAGCCTGCTTCTCCCTCTCCCACTCTCCCTGCTTGTGTTCTTGCCCTTGCTATCTCTCTCTCTGTCAAATAAATAAATAAAATCTAAAAAAAAAAAAAAAGTATACTTTTAAACAGAATTTGCAGGAGTTTTCAGCAGAGACCTGCACTCCTCCAGTGCATGTTCCAGCTTGAATCTGCATACAGTTCCGAGGCCCTGGCTGAGACGGCCCCTAACAACTGGCAAGAGAAAAGGAGAGGCAGAGTTCTTTTCTTTTTTAATCGTCGTAGGAACACTACATGTGAAATCCAGCCTCTTAACAAACGCAGATCTTTAAGTGCAAAAGAAAATGTGGTGTGTACATAAAAAGGAGACTTCTTAAAGCAGCAGGACAAATATAAGAAAGGCAAACTAAATTGATTTCGTTATAGTTACCACCAATGGAACAGCAATTGGCCACCTGGAAATGTTTGTGCGTGAAATGCCCAAACACGGAGGTCCATCCAGGCAAGGCTTCCTCACATGGGCTGTCCAGTACCTCCTTGCAGGGGAAGGTTCCGAGGGATGCAAATTCAGAAGCCTGAGCCATAACTGTAATTGGGCCCCTTATTCACTTATTCAATAACTATTTATTAGGCACCTACAATGTGCCAAGCACGGTTCTAGGAGCTGGGGGCAGATGTAGCCATAAACAAAACACAGAGAAATTCCTGCCCTCATGGAGCTTACATTTCTTGCAGGGAGAGGCAAACAAGGAACAAAACAAATACCTTGTTTTCTATATTAGCAAATGAGAGGTACTCAAGAGAGTGATGAATCTGGGAAGAGAGACGGGAGGGAAGCAGAGCTATGGGTAGTTTTCAGTAAGGTGGCTGGAAAGGTGACCTCTGATCAAAGATGTGAGGATGAAGGGAGCCAGCCCCGCAGATTTTGGAAGCAAGAGTGCCAGGAAGAGAGGACAGCCAAGGGCAAGGCCTTGAGCTGAGAGAGCGCCTCCCGTGTCATGAGGAGTGGCAGGGAGGCTGAGATGGGTCTCTCAGCTGCTTCAGGAGCTTAGCCTGGCCGAGAGGTCTGGCCCGCAGAGCTGCTGTTTTTTTTTTGTTGTTGTTGTTTTTTAATAGCTTTATTGAGATACAATTTACATACCATTCAATTCATTCACTTGAAGTGTGCAAGTCACTGGCTTTAGTATATTCGCTGAGTTGTTACCATCGCTACAATTCATCTGAGAACATTTCCATTGCCCCACAAAGACACTTCACCCCTCTTAGAGCTGCCCCCCCACCCCATGAGGTCTACCCCCAACTTCCCTGGCCGAAGGAGCACTGGGTGGGGAGTCCGCTGTGCTAGAATGCCCTGCTGCATTCCAGGCAGATCCCTGCAACTCCATCTTCTCTGGGCCTGGCTACTATGCATGAGGATAGGAGGGACTCCCGAAGACCCTTTCAGCCCTGATAGCCTGTGACTCTACGGAAGAAAAAAAGAGGGGGGGGGTGAATCTCAGTGAAACTGGGGCAGTAGCGGTCTTTAATTAGCCTTGACATTCACATTAGAGACGATCGCGGGAACTTGGAGCCCCGGGAAAGACCGCAGTGAAATGATCTTCAAAAGATCTTTTCTATTCCTTAAGATTCCCAAGGAAAGAAAGCCTGCGAGTTTCACAAACAATGCCTTCCTGTGTCTCACATGTCTCACCACTGGGGAGGGGGGCAGAACAGCAGAGACCCCGAGAAGGAAACCCTGGGGAGTGACCGCCCTCGGCTGTTCCACATCCTGCATGGTTATGGGCGAATCACCCTCTCTGAGCCTCAACTTGTCCATCTGTAAAATTTACCCCCAGGGCCCCATTTGATTCTGGACCCAGCTGGAGGTGTGAGGCTGGTCAGGACATCAAGAGGAGTTCTAGGGTGTGGCATTCACTCGAGGGCCAACCAGAGGTAAGGATGGGTCCGAAGCTGACCAGAGGAGAGCTGCGATGAATTCTAGGCCTTCTTGTGCATTCAGGCCCCCCGCGCCCCAGGCTGCCAGGCCCTGGAGCTGAGGAGCCTGCCGGCTGGAGAATCTGCCCCCCCGTGACAAACGTGGGGGCCCCCGCATTCCCTTTACCCTTCAGCCTTTACCAGTGACAGCCCAGAGCTTTGAGTCCTTTTCTGGGTGTCTGCATGCTGGTCTCCTGAGACCTTCGCCTGGAAGAAAAGTTGCTGTGTCCTGTTTTGTGTTGCAGAGAGCTCCCAGTGTGGAATTCCCACGCTGGGCTTCACGCATCTGCCCTGCAGCCTCTCCAACAAGGCCTTCACTGCTTTGAGCCTCGGGGGTCTCATTTGTAAAGCACAGCTAATAGCTCCCGCCTCAGAGGGCCTTTGTCAAGAGTACGCGAACCGCATTTGTTCTCGGCACACGGGAGGCCTTCCGACAATGGTGGCTGGTATTTCTACCGCCAGCCACGGAAGGCACACCCTGCTGCCACCCTCAGCAAGGCTCTGACTGGACACCATTTTCCCCGGAAGGCTTTTCTCGTCCAGGGCCACCGACAACTGAGAAGTTGAGCTCAGGGGCCAGGACCACTCCCAAGTCAGGCCCACACGGGCACACACAACCCCATCTGCTCGGCAGTCCTGCTTCACTGCTCCCCTGAGCGGTGATACTCAGATACTCAACAGTATCTGAG
>NC_058404.1:52023100-52025846 GCF_002201575.2 Neomonachus schauinslandi | reverse complement strand
CCCCCCCCCCCGGCCCTTCCTGAGCTTCTGTCACAGCTCGGTCCAGAAGCATGGCTAGTACAGTCGAGCGGTGAGCAGAGGCCGTGGGGCCAGAACGCCCACAGTCCAGTTCTAGTTAATCAAGGTTGGTCATCCTCAGGGCCTCAGTGGCCCCAGGTAAAGGAGCCCAAGACCATTTTAGCCGGCAGAATTTCTAGGGCTTTGACAACCTATCATATCTCACTCCATGGGAGACAGGATCCAATCTGACTCCCAGCCTTTGAAGATTTCATCAGCTTGGGGTGCCTGGGTGGCACAGTCGGTTAAGTGTCCTACTCTTGGTTTCGGCTCAGGTCGTGATCTCAGGGTCGTGAGATCGAGCCCCACATCAGGCTCCAAGCTCAGCACAGAGTCTGCTTGAGATTCTCTCTCCCTCTCCCTCTGCCCCTCCTGCTTGTGCTCTCTCTCTTCTCTCTCTAAAATAAATAAAATAAATCTTTAAAAAAAATTTATCAGCTTCTAAATGACTATAACTTTCCAAGACCCTTCCTACACAAAGCCTACAGGCCCTGCACCATCACGTTTCTGAAGGGGCAGGGGATAGGAGGACGAGGAGGCTGCACTGAACTTTGCTTTTGCCTCAAGAGTTCTGATCTCATCCTATACTATTCCAAACAGGCCAGGAACAGCACCCTTGACATCCCATGGCAAAACTCAAAAACTCCAAGTCTAGATTTTATCAGCCCAAAACAGAGGAAAAGCAATGCCGAGAAGCTGAGCAGAGCAGTCTCTCAAAGCCATTCTCCTCTAGGTTGAAGCTTTCTGCTCCCTCTAACTTGGCTGCTAATTCATTTCAATATCAGTTAATATTAAAACTTAAAACTAGTGCACGTGAGGCATTTTAGAATTTCTAGAGCACTCTGACATTTGTCCTGAGGCTCAGGATTGTTGACATGACCATCATGAATGCACATCTTTGGCACCATGGAATACTCAATGGGTATTCAATATGTATATACACTATATATATTCATTCCCTCTATATAGATATATGGCTGTACACACACTATATAGAGATATATGAATATATTGTATAGTATGTATATATATATATATATATCAAAGATGTGCCTATATGTTTTATACTCATAATTCATTAAATACTCCAAATCAGCATTTTTATGCATGATTCACAAACAGTAAAATAAGGCCAGATCTGTTTGTATGAAGGCCCATGTCCTTTCCAGAGCATCTTATGACCTGGGTTAAAATGCACTCACTCTGGGAGCATCAGGGCATTGAGCCTGGTTGGCCATGTGCTCCTTAAGGAGGAGGGGTGAGAAGGGGTTTACTGGAAATTTCAGCGACAGCAGATGGCCTTCTTCACTGTGTGCTCCAGGCCAACTAGGATCCAGGAGTCTGTGAGTCCTGCACCCCACCAGCGGAGTGGCTGACATTTGTTCTAGAATCTCTAAAGTTTGTCTTCCTCCAGCTGGTTGTGAAGATAGTATTTTGATAGTGCTGACAGCATCTTAGAAAGAAGAGACAAGAGGACAGAGGGCTGGCTTTAGCTTTCCTCTGCTGGGTCCTTTAAATATCAGTGCTTGACCTTGAAGCTCCTCTTAGGGAGCGCTGCTACGTCCTGTTATCCACCCTGTTCCCAGAGTGGCCGTGAGCCCCTGGTGTGTGCTGCTCAGGAGAGACTCATCCTACAGATGTCAGACCCAAGGGATGCTGTTCTCACAGCCTCTCCCGGCATCACACTGTGTCTGCACCCCACGGGCCTCTTCCAGGATAGTCAGTCCTAGGGAAGAACTTTTTAGAAAGCTTCAGTCTCCAGCTATTAGACACACCCAGGTTTCCAGTTTGTTTTTTGACTTACTGAGAACATTGAGGAAGTAGGAATACCCAAATCACAGGGCTTCTTAACATCATCAGTACAGGATCTGGGGCCAAATGATTTTTTGCTGTGTGTTGGGAGGCTGTCCTGTGCATTACAGAAGGTTTAGCAGCACCCCTGGCCCCTACGCTCTAAATACCAGTAGTACTCACACCCGGTGTTGTGACATTGCCAAATGTCCCTGGTGGGGGTGGGGACAAAATCACCCCTGTTGAGGACCTTTGCCCTGCTGTTAAATGGATGATGATGGGTGTTGTGGGCTGAATCTGGCCCCCTCTGGATTCTTTGGTTTGCATGGAAAAGGCCCCCTGTTTCTTGCTCTTCCTAAGAGGGTCAGCAGGGTGCCAGAGGTCAAAGCAGGAGAATAAAAAGACATGCTTTATGCGGTAACCTCAGGCAAATCCTCTTACCTCCTTGAGCCTTGGTTTCCTCGTCTGTAAAATGGGGCACCAATAGACATTTCATGGGATTATTGTCAGGATTAAATGAAATAACACAAGCAAAGTATGTGGCATAGTGCCTGATACATAGGAAACACCCAGTAAATGTTAGTTCCTTTCATTTCTCTCTTCTACCCTCAAGGATTTCTTCCTGAGGGACAAAGGCATGTTGGCTCCCAGGAAATTCCCTTGTCTCACATTCAGGGCTAGAGGTGGGCAGTTGTGAAGGCTGGTGGGGTCACTGGCCCCTTTCCCTACGGGCCCGTTTGGGAATCAGTGGATAGCTTTGGGCTCTTTTATGAGAAAAATACCCATGCAATATTGTATATAGTTTCAGAAGGACCAGACTAAATCGCTGCCCTTGGAACATATGCACTTAAAAAGAAAGAAAGAAAGAAAGAAAGAAAGAAAGAAAGAAAGAAAGAAA
>NC_058404.1:51999900-52023090 GCF_002201575.2 Neomonachus schauinslandi | reverse complement strand
AAAGAAAGAAAGAAAGAAAGAAAGAAAGAAAGAAAGAAAGAAAGAAAGAAAGAAAGAAAGAAAAAAAAGGAAGGAAGAAAGAAAAAGGAAGAAAGAAAGAAAAAAGGAAGGAAGAAAGAAAAAAGGAAGGAAGGAAGAAAAGGAACAAGTAAGAGAGTAAGAGATAAAGTCTATCAAGGTGGTGGGGGAAAGGCTAAGGTAGAAAATAAAGCATGGAAAGTGGGAGGAGACATGGCGGGGGGGTGCAGTTTTCAGTGTGGCAGTCGGGGATGGCCTGGCTTGGAGGATGGTCTCTGAGTCAAGGGTTTGGTGAGGCCCTAGGATATCTGGGGGAAGGGTATTTCAGGCAGAGGAAGGGCAAGTGCCTATGCCCTCAGTCAGGAGGGAGCCTGGAGCACATCTGGGGCCGAGGGAGTGAGGAGCCAGAGGCAAGTGACCACCAACAGCAACCCCCCAACCCCTGGCAAGGGGCTGGGTCCTATAGGGCCTTGCGAGAAAGCCTGACACCATGAAAGGAACTTATATCTACACCCACTGGGGAAGGGAGCTCCTGAAGGGCACAAGCAGGGAAGTGACAGGTTATACTTGTTGCTCCCAGGCAGTATCATGGGGGGCCCCCGAAGGCCCTTGAAAGGACCCACCATGGTGTTAACCCTGAACAAGGTGGCACATCAGTCAGGAGAGGCTGCCCATGTCGCCACGTGCAATACCCAAACCATTCTGGTGCCTTAAAACGTTGATTGCATTTCCTGCTCGCTGCATGTCTGTCACAGGTCACTGGTGGGACAGCTTATTCTTGGAGCATGGGAGAGCATGGCCTTCTGCCTGGAAGTGACACACGTATTTCTGCTCGGGTGTCCCTGGTCAGAGCCAGCCCCAGACCACACCTGAGTTCAACAGGGCAAGAATGCATATCCTTCCATGGGAAAGGTGCAGAAAATCAGTGGCCACGGGCAGCCTACCTTGCCTGGGAGGCCACGCAGAGGGGCATACTGTAGCTTAGTCACTTTGGCCGGATTGTGAATAGACTTTTGGGACAAGGGCAGATGCAGGGCAATTAGCTAGGAGGCCATTCCTAGCCCAGGCAAAGGAGATGGATGAGAGAGATGTTTCCACACAACTGGCACGCTCAGGGCCTTCCAGAGGTGGGTCCTCAGTTTGGCAGGCCCACAAATTTGACTTTGTCAGTGCTCACAGAGGTGATCAGAGGGCTGCCACACAGTAACCAAACTGATAAGAAATTGTTGTATAAAATCTGAATGCTGATTCATCAGTCTGGGTATGGGTGAGGAGACACACCTTCCCTGGTGTTTACAAAAGGACTCCGAATTCAGGAGTTAGGCAGGCCTGAGTTCAAATCCTTTTTCTGTGATTTCTTAGCTATTTGATAATGGAAAAGTTCCTTAGCCTGTGAGCCTTAGTTTCCCCATCTTCAAATCAGCCCATTACTTCAGATACCTTTGCAGGGAAGAATAACTGAGTTACTGTGTGTCACGTGCTTAGCCTGGAGTCTGAGCCACAGTAGAGGTTCAGTAGAGGGGAGAGATCATTATTATTGAAATCTTTATTAGCGATTAGCAGATGACGATCAGCCTGGATACAGAGCCAATAAAGAGATATTTCCTATAAACCACGGTAAGATGATATTCTACAACACAGACTATCTGTGTAGTGGCCAAATTCTGTCCCCCTTGGCCCATCTCCCTGATGTTAAAGAACTTTTTCTTCAGGATATGGTATGGTTTCTCAGATGTCAGCTTTCCTGAGACCTTCCAGTCTTCCTGCCCTCTGTTTACACCAGGCCATTTCGATTGCCCTTGTCGGTCCCAAGGGTGCCATCCACAGATGGTGGATGCCATCTTCTTTTTGGACCCTCGCTAAGGGTCAGTCTGGAAATATCAAGGATGTCTTAAGGTTACCCCATGTGGTAACCTCTTATGGGGATCACACCCTCTCCAAACACAGAGATGTGACCAAAATGAGGATGTCAATGCTTGCAAAAGACTGAGGGTCAAAGAAGACTGTCAGACCTTCAATTATTTACTGTGAGCATATTGTTAGTGAAAGTTTAAAAAGGGGATTGGTTTCTTAGTTGCTTTTACATCAAACTTACTAAGTATAATTCTGACTGATAGCCAGTAATGCGTTGGTTTGCCTAGAAGTATGGTGTTGGAATATGGAGGACAGCCTTATGGGGCCCATCTAACTTGCAATGAGGCCCACTAAATTTTTCAAGAAGGATAATAGAGCCTTAGATACCTGACAAGTGGTATGCTGGTAAATGCTTAACAACCAGTTCTTTCAAGCCTCCAATATGACATTGGCCAGCCCACAAAATTCCTGCAAATTTCACAATTGGATCTCACAAGCCAGGATGAGCCAGCTCAAGCACACTGATCATGGCGGAGGAGTGAGATAATCCCAGGTTCCCTTGTTAGCTCTCTTGCTTACTACCTGTGTAACTTTGGCCAAGTTACTCAACGTCTTTGGCCAAGTTACTCAACGTCTTTTAGGTGGCACCCACAATGCTGGTTTCCTTCCCCCAGTTGCCCAAATGGGAAAGTAACTTTGTACCAGTGCTCCCTTGCTGTGTCTCCTGGGTGGAGGTGAGGACAGGAGACAGGCAGGAATGTTTTGAGAATTGTGCACACAGCTGCTTTATCTTTTTTTCTGGGAGCATTTCCAAGAAGAGCCTGAGATTTTTTAAAAATGTTGGAAAATAGGGGAAGTTGGATGGGTAGAAAGTGAAGAACAACCCATCTAAAAGGAACTCAGTGTGGGGAAAATACACAAGGGGGACTTGAAGAGTAGATGGTTGAGTTCCCCTAATATTAGCTTCAGGGAAGAGGTGAAGGTCGAAAGAGGTGAGGGTCGAAAGAAGCAGATATTGACCTTGACTGACCTTGATGTGCAGATAGACAAATAGCCAGTTGAGCATGTTTCTTGGCTTGGGGAATCTCTAGGGGTACCATACCATACAAATTAGGTGAGTATGTCAGAACATGGCTACAGCAACATTGAAGTCTTTCAACTTCAGGTTCAGTTTCCTTACCTGTGAAATAGGGATAATAGCCCAGCAAAAAAGGGATGACTAAGGCAATAGCTTACGGTCAAGTGTGAGGACGGACAGACAGAGTGGATCCAAATGCCAAATGTCACACAGTGTCAGGAGAGACAAGTCGTCTGCATGGTGCAGGAATTGGTTGAGGACTTCAGAGAGAATTCTCCATTGGAGTTGGGGGTCAGGAGTAAAGGGGAGGCAGCAAAGTTAAGGGAACAAGGGGATTACCCTCGAGAAGTTTGGAGGAGAAGAGACAAAGGGAGGTGGATCTCACTGGCAGAAGGTGCAGGGATCCAGGGAAGATCTAGTCTTTATAAGACCGGAGGAACTTGACCATGGTTATATGCTGATGGGAGGGAGCCAAGAGAGAGGGGGTTGGGAGTCTTCACAGCTGACTCTTCCTACCCCTGTTCCACCCTGTGCTCAGTGCTCCATCCAATACCTCTTCTAAGTGTTTTTCCAACATGTGATTTAGTGGTGGTACTAAGTCCTTGTAGCAGAAAGGTGGGGGACAGCAGCTGGTGACAGAGCTGGGCATGCACATACCACCCCGCAGAACAAGGTCCTGCTGTTGACCTCATCCACTCTCACTCAGGAAGGCTTGTGGCCATCTCTAGATACCCCTAGGGATTCTCAGAGTACTCCTCGAACCCACATGTTGTGTTCTCCCCTTGAGATACTGTAGTGTCTGGTTTCTCCTTTAGCTTCTCTTTCTGCTGATGTGCTGGAGCTCCCACTTGCTGGCCCCTTGGTGCAGCCCTGCCCTGGTTGTTGCCCTGCTTTGGGCTTATCATATCTCATCTTCCCTACCTCACCCTGGTGGCTGTACCCTGATCCCTCCCACTGCATTGTATCTTTCCTTCGGATTCTTCCACTTCATCTGTCCCTTGCCCTCTGATTTTAGAGTCCTGTCCTTCCCCAGACACTATGTTACTATGTTTGTCATGCAATGGGACATCCACACTGACATTTTTTTGTTTTGTTCCCCGACGGGCAATAGTTCAGCTGAGAATGACCCTTGGATATTGCACTGACACCACCAAATTGGGCCTTCCCTGATGACTACCCCTCCTTGGTAAGGGGTGTCCAACTGCAGATTGCAGCCCCTCATGCTCTGTTCCATTGGTCATAGGTATGGCCATTCCATTTCTGGAAATCGTAAACCCTGGGCCTAGTGATCAGAACCTGAGGGCCCCTCTCCTGAGCTTTTCTCAGGGGGAGTGGCCCCCGAGGAGGTTCCAGCTTAGCATCTTCCCAGCTGGTGGGGCTGGGCTCCAGTGGGCTCAGTGGGCCAGCTGCAAGCCCCGCCTCCTGGTCTGCACCAGGAAAAGTGAGCAAGCCGTGAAGGTCACTGCCCAGAACTTGTCACAGCCGAACGTGAAGTGTTTAACAATTTCTAGTCTGACCTTTGGAATACAGAAAGTGATCAAGCCAAAGTGGGAGCAAATTGTAAATTCTCCCAGGCCTGTCTGAGAATCTCACAGGGGGCCACAAGGCCCCTTCCAAGGCCGGTTCCCCTGGGTTTGGGTCTTGGCCAGGAAAATGCATTGACTTTTGGGTTGACCTCAGGTGTGACAGAAAACTTCCAAGTGAGCCACAGCAGTGAGGGAAAACCTTGCCCTTCTTCCCTCTGCAATGGAATACACTGCAGGCCTTTGAAGATTAATCACTCGACAGAGGGAAACGATCTCAATTAATTCTATCGGAGTCACCTCTTTCTTTGTGGCTTGAATGTTACTCTCCTGAGGAAGGTGGACTAGAATGCAAATTTGGTTTGTAGCTCCAAAATCAAGGGCCTCTCTCAGATACCCTGTCCACTTAGCAAAAAATTGAAATCCTTTGTACCCAGAGTACCTCAACCTTTTTTCCTCTCCCTTCACCCAGCTCTTCTAAGGCCATGTCTGGGGGGCCTGTTAGTACAGCGGTGACTTTCAGGGTCCCTGGAGTCAGACTCTGAGTTTGAATCCTGACTCTACTTCTTGACAGACGTATGATTTTTGAAAAATATCTTAAGGTTCTTCTTCTAAAAAATGGAATTAGAGCACTACACTAGTTTGCTGGGCTGCTGTGATAAAATACCACAGACTGGGTGGCTAAAAAACAGTCCTTTGTTTCTTCACCGTTCTAGAGGCTGGAAGTCTAAGATCAAGGTAGAGGCAGGATTGGTTTCTCTGGAGGCCTCTCTCCTTGGCTTGTAGATGGCCACCTTCTCCATGTGCCCTCACATGGTCTTTCCTCTGTGTGAATGCATCCTTGGTATCTCTGTGTGTCCAAATCCCCTTTTCTTATAAGAACAAAGTCAGATTGGATTAGGGACCCCTCTAATGATGTCAATTAACTTAATCACCTCTTCAAAGGCCTTGTCTCTGAATACAGTCCCATTCTGAGGCCCTAGGGATTAGGGCTTCAACACATGAAATTTTTGGGGGAAGAATGACACAGTTCAGCCTGCAATAAGTACCTACATCACATGGTTCTTCTAAATAAGATAATGCATGTACATGCTCAGTGAATCATGCTGTGTTCTCTGGGATAGTCAGCTACACTGTTAAGGAATACATCTGTCTGGGACTCTCCCTCCCCTGCCCCAGTTGAGCCCCCAGAATTAGCTGGCTGCCCCAAAGCACCTTCTGCTGACAGTCCTTCAAGGATGAGATGCACTTACAGTCCTGTGGGTGTGGGAGGCCACAGGCTTTGTCCAGGGAAATGATGCAAAGTTGGCAAATCATAGGATATTTGATCCATTGACCAAGCATAACAAATGTGCCAATGTCATCGATGGGGTCCAGACAAGTTTCTTAGAGGTGAGTTGATAACAAGTGTATCTAATGCCTTGTTCCATTGGTTCTTGAGCCCCTGGAGGGCAAGTGTTACCCTCTGTTGAGCAGCCAGTGAGAAACCCAACTCCTTAATGGGATCCTAAAGTGGGCCTGGTTTTCCTGGTCTCTCTAGGTACTCAGCTCTTCAGCAGCACTAACTCTGGACCCAACCCCCAATGAAAAAAATTTTGTCTAAAGCTTTGCTTAGAACAAGGAATTCTTTGGTGAATGTGGTGAATTAGAAAGTAGCCACCTCCGGACATTCCCCCTGCCCCATAGGATCATCTCTATCGATGCTGCTGGCAGAGAGAGTGGAGCAGGCTCAGCATGGCATTATGTCCCCACTCATGTTCCTTCCTGTCCCTGCTCACCCTGCTCCAGCTCTGAGGAGAAGGGGCTCCAGACAAATGCACTCTTTGTGGTCTTGGGCAGGGCCTCTGCCCTGAGCACCCTGCACACGGGCCAGGTGTCAGAAGTTTCCCCTCTCCCTTTTCCCTCTAACTTGGAGCATTTGCACAATGCCAAGGATGTGGCCTGGCATTCAAGGCCCTCAGGGACCAACAACTTGGTGTTAGAACAGACATCTGCCATTAGAGAAGGCTGATGGCCTTCATCACAAATGACCTCAGGAAAGGTGCTACCTGGTAGGCCTCTGGAGAGTCGAGCTGACAAGGGACAGGGTGCAGAAAGAATGGAGAGCCGGGACCAATGTGATCAGGCAGGCAGAGAGCTATACCGTGGGCCTAATTGTACTGTCAGTGGTCCTCAGGGTAATCTTGGGCAAGGAACCCAAGCCTCTGTACTTCCGCATCCTGTTGAATGGGTGGGTTGAAGCGGATGGTCCATGAAGCTTCCTGTGGATATACCATTTGGTGATCTACACTATACCAAATTGGGAACAGACAGGCAGAGAGGTAAGAGTGAGGCTGGGCATCAGCCGGGCCCTCAGATCTGTCTTCCATGTGACTATGTCCCAAGCCCCCCTTGTAATCCGCATTAATGTCTTATGATGTTTGGGGAACACTCATGCGGGACTCTAGAGAGCAATTCCGGAAGCATTAACCAAGAAACAAGCAGTGTTACCGGTCAGCTCCGAGGGAAGCAGTTTCTATAACACTTCATGAAGGGTGAGGCAGGAAACCTCAAAACCACAGGAACAGATCTGGAAATGTCATAGGTAACCCAGAAGATGGAATAATGAGGAAGAAGTGTACTTGGCATGGCTATGTGATTGGTGGACATGAATTCCTGTTTATCTGTATTTGGTATGGACAAGGCGAATGTCACAACACACAGAATATTGAGATCAGCACAGTGAAGGCTGAGGGGCTGTCCTGCTTCTGTCCGCCAAGTCTGTTCAAAAGCAGACATCAAAATAAGCCTGAATTAGACCACGCTCCAGCAAAGCTAAGCTGCTTTTCTTACTTCATGAACTTGGCACTCGTGTTTTTCTTAGAACCAGGGAAGTAATACATTTTGATTTATTAGAAGGAACGAAAAAAATCAAGTCTTCTTCCCATTCAGCTTCTGTAGAACTCCCATCTGATTATTAAAGGTTAGCAGTACCACCAAGATTATTAACATCAAGAAATGAGTTCACTAGGAGAGGGCTGATGTCACAAAGATGTTTAAGAGGAACTTTCTGATGATGCTCCAGGATTGGTAATAAGCCTGGCACAGACTACCAAGATGATGGCACATTCCCTGCCTTCTGGAAACCCACAGCCTAAATCATCTGACTCCCAAGAGGACCCGTTCCCCTCCCTTCCCACCCCACCACCAGACAACACAAACTCAAGAGTTAGGTTAGCATGACGACTGTGACTTGGTTGCAGAGCGCAGGTGGCCTCAGCAGGTGCTGGTGGAAATGCCCCTTGTGTACAAAGGGCAGAGCAGGACACATCAAGTACCGTGTTCAGAACTTTCCAGAAAGGTGAGAGGAAACTCATTAGGTGTTCTCAAGTTTGGCTTCTATGGAGGAATTGGGATGGTTTCTCCCCTGTTTATTGTCAACAGTGGTTGCTATTGTTTACAAAAGCAATACATACTCATTGTAACAGTTAACAGTCTGGAGGTTTTTCTATGCTCACGCCAACATAATGGTTTTTATTATTGCGCTATATTGTTCTGCAAGCTGTAAACCCAAGCATCTCTGTGAGATGTTGGAAGGAGTATGTGAGTGAGGTGGGTGAGGAAGGTGAATGCAGGGAGAGTGTAAAATGACAGGGGACTTTGACTCTCCCTGGGGGCTCGGAGGGGAGTGGGATGATGAGTAGAGCCCCAGGGAAAGACCAATCGAAGGCTGCAGGGCTGGGGCAGTTGAATGAGTTTCTTGATGAGCAGGCTCCTGGACCTTTGAGCTGAGAGAGGTTGATGAGGTAACTTTGACTTCAGCCTGGAGAATGTCATAGGGGAATTGTGCTCTGGTATGAGGTTAGGGAACCTTGTAAGGAGATGGGTGCCAAAGGAACAGTATTCAGGACTCCAATTGAATTGAGTTGCATTTAGTTCTGAAATCCGGAGAGAAAGGAAAAACAAAAGAGGCTTCAGATGGAGCGGAGAAAATGCGTGAGGGCGTCAAGAGGGGATGGGGAATCTTGTTTGAGAGGGGGTCGCATGGTAATACTTGCCTAATAATTGGTTTCTTGTGGGTGGATTTGGAGAAACTCCACTAACTATATATTGTGTTGAGTTTGATTGAGTTACAGAAATCCAATAGGCAGCCTTATAAATAAAATTGCTCTACAGCAATTGAAGTATGACTTGGGATCAGACACATTCACTTGCCCGCCGAGGAGAAAGGCAGGGAATGACGAGCAGAGGATGGTGAGCGGAAAAGGCATTCCTGAAGCATGAGCAACAGTGCTGCTGAGTCAGGACAGAGACCAGACAAGGATGGGCCTCCCAAGCCAAGGCCTCAGAGAACTTTGAGCAGAGTGGTGGGTTGGAGAAAGCAACAAAGATTGGACAAGAATGAGAGAGACAAGAATGAATGAGAAAGGCAACCATCGAAACAGGCAGGATATCTCAGGGTGGTCATAGGCAGGGGATGGAGAAGCTAAATGCAAAAGCCTTAGTTCAGAGGCATGGGCGAGCTGATGAAAAAGCAATGGAGACTCCAGTGCTTTCCCAGAGGAGAACAGTGGTGGAACTTGGGGCAGTGAGCAAGCCGAAGGGCTTCATCATCGGTGATCCCTTCTGTGGGCTCCTCTGAGAGCCACCAGGCTGCTGGGGACAGGGCCACCGACCCCGGCCACACATGTGTGTGCAACAAGGATCCCCGCAAGCTCATGATGCCTTAAAACAGAACACCTGCCGCCCGGCCCATCGCAGATGCAGTCGATCACCACAGTGGCCCCAGTTCTCGGCTCGCTTGGCGAGGCACGTCAGCCTCAGCTTCACTCTTGAGTCGTGGGTCCCCAGGAGTTCCGGACTGGGTTGCAAAAAGTAAAACTAGACCGCAAAAGTTGTCAGGTTAGGGAACAGCGGTGACCTCAAGATCCAGTTCCTGATTGTGTGTTTCTTTCTCCCTCCTCCTTTAGACTGCGGTGTGTGTGGGCGTCTCCTCGGCTGGCAGCCCCGCCCTGCCCGGCGCTCGATGTCCAAGGTTTTGACTGTGTGGGTTTGTGTCTTTCCGGCAGGTGTCTCCTCTGTGACTTCCCTGATGTCCCTGGCTTGGGTGCTAGCCTCCTATCACAAGCTGCTGCGGGACTCCAGGGACGACAAGAAGAGTATGAGCTACAGAGGGGCCCTCATCCAATTCTTCTGGCGCCTCTTCACCATCTCATCCAGAGTTATCTCTTTTGCCCTCTTTGCTTCCATATTCCAGCTCTACTTCGGGATCTTCGTGGTGGTTCACTGGTGTGCCATGGCCTTCTGGATCATCCATGGCGGAACAGACTTCTGCATGTCCAAGTGGGAGGAGATCCTCTTCAACATGGTGGTAGGGATTGTGTACATTTTCTGCTGGTTTAACGTCAAGGAAGGGCGGACTCGATATCGAATGTTTGCATATTATACGATAGTCTTGACCGAGAATGCTACCTTGACGTTCCTTTGGTATTTTTACAGAAACCCGGAGACCACTGACTCCTACGCGGTGCCAGCACTGTGTTGTGTCTTTATTAGCTTTGTGGCTGGGATCGCAATGATGCTCTTATATTACGGTGTGCTGCATCCCATGGGGCCGCGAGTTAAGATTTTGGCCAGCTCCTGTTGTGCCGAGCTGCTCTGGGGCATCCCTTTGCCCCCCGATGTTGAGCCCATGGCGCCTCAGACCCCTGGGTACCGGGGGACCCAGGTCACGCCTACCAGAGC
The DNA here is from genome assembly GCF_002201575.2 of Neomonachus schauinslandi. Classification (NCBI taxonomy): domain Eukaryota; kingdom Metazoa; phylum Chordata; class Mammalia; order Carnivora; family Phocidae; genus Neomonachus; species Neomonachus schauinslandi. The sequence goes on along the minus strand of NC_058404.1, from coordinate 52,012,893 downwards.
CGTAACGGAACAACAGGAGGATCTCACGGCTGACACTTGCTTGCCCGTTTTCCAAGTGAGACCCATGGGGCCCTCTATCCCGCCGGGGCGTCCTTACTACCCAGAAGGGCCCCTCATTAAGATTGACATGCCAAGAAAGAGATATCCAGCTTGGGATGCTCATTTTGTAGACAGGAGGTTGAGAAGGACTATTAACATTCTGCAGTATGTCACCCCCACTGCAGTAGGCATTCGGTATCGAGACGGACCGCTCCTTTATGAGTTGCTACAGTATGAGTCTTCACTCTAAGAGCATCTTGACCCAAGTTGAGAAGGGAACCTTAAGTTTGGTTTGCAGTAAACACCGCTCACAAGAAATATAACCCTCCCTTCCCCCAATACACAAAACCACCACCACCATCACCACCACCAATGCTACAAAAAAAAAAAAGAAAAGAATAAGTCACAACCCCTTCAGATAAGCTTTCTTTCCAGTCGCTGTATGTATACAAAGATATTCTCTATGTTTTGTAAGTAAAAACAAAAAGAAAACTTTTCTTTTGTTTTTTACACATAAGAAACAGTATTGAAAAAAATCCCACACTATGGTTCATAGGGTGGAGAAGGAGGAGTTGTCTCCACTCCAAAAGAAAAAAAAAAAATGTTTTATACCTTACACCAAGTGTAGATCATTTACAGGATTGGTGCTGATTGAAAGAACAAAACAAAACAAAACAAAACAAACACAAACAAACAAACAAACAAAACCTTCAACTGCCTTATGCCCTTAGGTGCTGAGTTTCATTAAGTACTGTCATGTTTCCTCATGCAAAACTCTCTGGTGACTTTTGCTCCAGGAGAGGAAAAATTAAACAATCAAATGAAACAGATCTAGAAACAAAACGAAAACCAACCAACAAAAAACCCGCAAAGCAATCATTCTTCCTATCCGATTATTTGTATTGAACAAAACAAATTTACCAAAAGCAAAGGCATAGAAAACCCTCCTCTTTTTGGTTTCTCTCCCTGTCCCCTGTCCTTGCCCCTAACTTATCAGCGCCTTCTAGGAGCCAAAATGCTGGCTGTTTGAAACTCAGATGGCTGGAAAAGGTACTTGAAGGCTGACTATGTGCCATTTTAGCATTCACTGCTAAGAATCGCATTTGTTTCCTGGGGTAAAGCAAAACAGGACAAAACAAAAAGCCACCCCAATAATTCTATAAGAACAGGAAATTCTAAAGCAAATTAAAGGAGATTTCCATTTATGTAATCAAAGAACATCAGTAATAATAAAACTCAGCATAGTAGCAAAAAGAATGACATCAATTTAAAGGCACAATACTTAAATCAGTGACCGGCAAAAATGATTCGTTCTGTCATTTTAAGGCCGTGAAAGGTATACATTTATCACGTGTGATATTGTGTAAGGCCTCTTTTGTTTCCATTTGGTGGGAAGCCTTAAATTGATCTGGAAAGAATTCTTCATTTTTTATTTGTGCTTTTTAAAAATATTAACAAAAGAGGAAAATTAGAATATAAAAAAAAGTCAAATTGTAATAACTGACCCATTTCAAAGACTGTTTGGTGCTTCTGTCTTTCACCATTGTGGTTGGCTGAAAGTCATTCAGCTCACTCGGTGCATCTGGGTTGAGTGGGAAATTTTGTGTGTGTGGTGAGTGTGTGTGTGCGTGTGCGTGTGCGTGTGTGTGTGCCCATAGCACACGTATATATGTGTGTATGTGTCTGCTGCAAGGTCTTGCCAGAAATGTAGAAAACGGATATAAGACAGACTCTGGGTATGGCTGAGGTGGAGTATAAGGGTGCTGGGGAGTGGGCAGCAGGGAGGAGGGGATGGTGCTTGAATATCAGCCCCCGTCTGGATGGCGAAACTCATACCAGCAGCAGACTCTGGCTCTTCGAGGCCACATCATTTGGGTGAAGATTTGATTCAATTATTTATTTTCACATTGTACCAAGTCGAATTTCTGGAGGTGTTGCAAGTATGTTCAACCATTTTTAAATGTTATTTTTCAAAGTATTACTCCTGTAAGGAATATTCTGTTCTAGGGCATCTTTTCAATCCCATTGTATCTCTACTTGGGCACACACACACACACACACACAAAAAAAAAAAAAAAAAAAGGAAAAGAAAAAAAATCTCCACAAAAAGATATATATATATATATATATAAGTGTGTGTGTGTATATGTATATGTATATACACACACACACAATATTTTTCAGTAAATACCGTTTGTCTTTGTTGTGTGGAGCTGCGATTTTTTTTAAATTCCAGATATAACTGTTTAGGGTGCGAGACCTCATATTGAACTATTCTCAAGAGAAGTTCAAAAACTGAGGATTTTTTTTTTATGTTTGTGGGGTTTTTTTAAAAATTATTATTCAAAGAGGCTTCTCTTTCCCATCCCCCCTTATTGTTTATCTAAATCTGTTTAAAAAAAAGAAAAGAAAAGAAAAAAGAAAAAAAAGAACAAGTTTTCAATTTCATTTCAGTTGTAAACTGGATGCTCCTTTTTTTTTTTTTGTTCAGATTCCTTTGATTTCCTTTATTATTACTAAACTTTGCAGTGCCGTCCTGTCCCCCTCCCTGACTCGGTTGTCCCCTCAGGTCCTCCCTGGTGGAAAGGAGGAAGGGAGGAGAGGTGCAGAAAGGCTGTGGCCCTCGTGCCCATCCATGTAGGAAGCATGATGCACAGAGCACACCTTGGCCTTGGCAAAGACCAGCCATGCGGGACTGTCTCCGCCCAGCCCGGGACAGGCCCATGGCCACTCAATAGTAAATTGGGAATTCCGATCCGGTCAGCGGTGCTTTTCCTTTTTATTCTGCTTCCCTACCGAGGGCTTAGCTTGCTGCTTACTCTGCTGAGGCTGGAGGCGGTGAGGCCATTTGAGAGGGGCCATCCCATCCTGGCTTGCTGGGGTCCCAACTCTTGTTTGCCTCAGCTCTGGGGCTCGGTGTGCCTGGAGCCCTCTAGACGTCCATCACCAGAGCAATCCTCGACACTGAACCCCATGCATCCCTTTGGGACTTCTGCCACTTTCGCTTGTTTGCCTGTCCTTGGATTTATTTCCTTTCTCTTTCTGTTTCATTGTGACACAGCCACAGGGTTTAACTGGCCGCTCATGTTCTACTACTCCACATTCAGCATGTGTGTGTACGCGTGTGTGTTCGTGTGTGTGTTTATGTTTACACGCAACTGAGAAAATCACCGAAGTTCATGGACGTGGAGCGCCAAAAGTTGGGGTGACAACTTCCAACTCAGGGAGGGCCCTCTGGGGCCTTAGCCACTGGGAACAAATGAGAAGATCACAGGACATTTCAGAAATCCTTTCTTTCAACCTCTGCTGGACTGGGCTCAGCAAGACACAGGCAGGAGGGCACACTGATCCCGTGAAACGTTACTCCTCACCCCTCCATCACGCCTGTTACTTTCCTGAGGATGAAAAATGAAAATATGCATTATGAGCAGCAACAGGGAAATCTGGTTTTGCATAGGGACAGAAGAAGGAAGACAAGTCTGGAAAGAAGGAGAAAACATGGGAGGGAGGCAGGGACACAAAGAAAATGACCAGACTTTTCATCCGCCTCCTTGGTACCATCAGCCTATAGTAGGTCCTTGCGTTTCCAATCATCCGGAGACCCTCTGTCCACTAGTCCCAAGCAGCCGCTCCCCTGTGGTCTTCTCTCCCCCTCCGGTGTGCTTTCCCCCACCTCGCACAGCGGCTGGCGTTTTCCACCCACTCCCCTGGAAGGTCTTTCTCCTTACCTGGAAGACTCTGGTTCTGAAAGCCCAGAACGTCCAGGCTGCTCTGCGCCAAGGTTACTCTTTGAACTCGGTGAACAGCGGTGGCCTCATCCCACACTGAGCATCTGCTTTGTGTCTGCCATTTGCTTGAGCGCCCGGCAAACCCCTTATGGACCATGAGGCGCCGGGTCAGGCTGCCCCATCTGCCCTCCACCCCTATCCCCAGGGGGGATGATGCCTGATGAAAACTAATTAACTCTCAATATTTAGTTCTGGTAGGAGATGAGAGCGTTGTAGCAGGAGCTGTAGAATAAAATAGAAAGCTAGTCCCTTTTCTTTACTTATTGCCACCCGCCCCCTTTCATATATGCCCACAACCCTCCACAGAGACTTTGGCTCTTCTTTTCATTCTCAGATATGTGGTACTATCTCTAAAATCTGGTTGATTTTGTTAACATCATTTCTGTAGGTCCTGTTTCTCTGTTGCTCAGTGGGTGTGGCTCCTCTCTGGGCCTCTGCATGAAAGGAAACCTCATTCTGCTCAGATACCATCGAGGTGACATCCCCTGAGCTGGTTGTCACAAGCCCAGGACATCCTAAATGGGAATATCATGTCTCTCAAGGCCATGATGAAGGGAGCTAAGGAAGGTTTAAATTCATCAAATGAGCCCCCACTGGCCTCACTCACCCTCAGAATTTCTCTTATCTCAAACACACTTCTCTACTCTTGTCTCTAGAAGGTTCACCTTGCCCTGCAAGGTCAGACTCGTCCAAACAAGTTGGGAACCAGGGGCGCTATGGAGACCAGGCCCCATTGCTCTTGATGGCACGTGCTACCAACATGTCCCTTTCCAGTGGAGGAAGGACAATACTTCCTTACGGTCCCAGGGGCTTTCCCACTCCTGCCAGATTCCCCTCACTCTACCTCCCCAGGCACAAATTCAGCCAGTACTCTATGGCCCTGGTGGCCTAGCTTGTCATCACCTCAATAACCATGGCCCTTTGAGTCCCAGAGTGGTTTAAAAGAGTACAAATACCTGTCTGGACCATGGTCATGAGGATGATTCTATTGGCCTTGTGGCATCTCATGGCATCAGCATCAGGCCCCGTCCCAATAAAAGCCTTATTCTTAGAAAAAATTACAGGTTTTTAGAAAACACCAAATGACATCATCTTCTCAGTTCTCCCTCTACTTTTACTCCCTCCCACACAGTCATAGTGGCAGAAGCAGAGGTTTCTGATGCTGATCTCGTTTGCAGAACCTCTTAAACAGACAGTGCCCTGCTCCTTTGTATACACCGAAACTTCCCTCGCTGTGTTTACGTGTGCGACAGAGAAAGCCTACTTCCCCTCCCCTATCTACTCTGCTCCTTGCTTCTGGGGATGGAGGGATCTATCATGAGCCCCAAGCCCTGACGCCTCCAGACTGGAGCAACATTTTCTCCTTTACCTAGGAACAGGTGTAAAGAAAGGACAGCAGTGTGCAGGCTTCGAGCCTTTGGTCTGGAGAAAAGGATGCCAGATTCCAAAGGACAATGGGGCCCCAGCATAGCATACCTATAGCCTCCATGCCCTCTGGCTCCCGGCTTCGCAGATGGGGTGAACTGGGTCATCTAACGCTTGTTTAGCACCCAAGATGGCATTTTCTTTCCCAAGGAAAATGGCTCCTTACTCAAAGTGAGCCTTTTCAGGCCTCTTGTGGGTGATGACAAGCACCTTCACGTGGTGGCCTTCATGGGGATGCACTCTTTGTGGACACTCATTTGATTGTCTTATTGAAAAGCTGAAACCTGTTATTTCTTTGCCAAACAGAAAAATGTTAAAATAACACTATCAGATTTGCTTGGATGGGGGGATGGATTTAAATTTGGAGAGTGAAGAGAGCTCATTGCAATTAATTTCACCTAGATTCAAGGGATGTTCCCAGTGTAGCCTCAGAAAACTGCCAGGAAAGTCTTGAAGAGCTCAGAGGAGACCTGGAAAGACCCTGCATGATGAAAGAGAAGAGAGCACAGACACCTAGACTCACCCCAGTGGCCAGATCAGCCTTATGGGTAGCAGTTCTGTTCATTTCATTCTCAAACATTTATTGACTACTAGATTCTGTCAGGCAGCCCTCCTTGTGAAGCACACACAAGTATCCTGTAGGAAGTGAATTTAAGTCAATATCAGCTCCTCTTACTGAAGTCCAGGTGTGAACGGGGTGAATAAGATGGGAAAATTCTTCAAGGTTACAGTCTGTGTCATTATCTCCTCATCCAAAACTGGCCACAGTCAGAGGCAACTTTCCATTCTCATCCGCAGGTCAACCTCCTGGACATGGAAATTGCAGTGGTTAGCCTGTCACAGGCTACAAAACCATCAGTTTGTAAGAGGGCTGCCCCCAGAGCATCCTAAATCAATGTGTGCCGGTCCCAGTTGGAAAACTTGTAGAAAGGCAACTCTGCCCTCTCAGAAATTTCTTTTTTCTTTTTTTTTTTTTTGTTTAAGCCCCTCACTGGGGTAAAAAGATGCATTCCTGCAATGACAACACAAGCCTCTTTCTCCTCCATCCTTAGATATTTTAAAGATTTCATTTCCTGCTTAAACCACTGCATCTTATGCTACCGGCCAAATATCAAAAGACAAGGGCACTGCCTTGATCTGCCTGCAGCTTTATTTCTTTGCCTGCCTGGTTCTGTCTGCCTTACTTGACTCTCCTGGGCACCATCTGCTTCTTCTCTGTCTGCTGGAAAGGAGTTGTGCCTTCTTGCTCCCCGTACCTTTCCTTGCAGTGGCTGGCAGGACATGGCTGGTATGTACTGGAGCCAAAGGTCGGGAGTGCTATTAATGGCAGCTCCTGAGGGCAGCAGACGGACAACCGTAGGAGATCCCCCTGCACATGGCCAACACCTTGTGTCAAGGGCTAGAAATAGACCAAATTGGAAATGAGCAGGCAGAACCTAAGGGACACCTGCCCTGGCCTGCCTCATCCCATGCAGAACAATATGCAAGCCCAGGTAGGAGATTCCTGCCCCTGCCAATCCCTAACATGAATCACAAGACCCCACAATGCAAACTGAAGTCAGTCAGCTCACCCATGCTCATCCAGGAGGGACTACTCCTAAAATCCATCCTTAAGCCAAGGAGGACCAAAAAATAATTTCCTTTGGGTATAGTGCCAATTGGTAACCCAGTGAACATCCCTCTAGAAGTAGCCTTCGGCCATATGTCATGGTGGATATGGACAACTGGTCACCTATTAAATGACTCCCTTGGTCTGTTTCTCTATCCCCAACATAGTCCTGGTTGGGGTCGTCAGACCACAGTGGGGTTAGGAGATTTGTTTTAGCTGTAGACCTCCTAGAAGCTTTTCTTTAGACCCAGAATGATCAGGAAATATCACAGGCTGATTCAGGGTCCCCACTGTGATCATGGATAACTCACTTCACCTCTCGGTGCCTTGGTTTCTCCATCTGTAAAGTGGAGAGAGAGAAGGCCAACCTCTTTCTCTCCTGCTCAGGGATGCTGTGAGGATTCAGTCATTATTGCCTGTAGCAAAGGCATCATATAAGGAATAGTGGTGAACTCGTTACTTGGAAAATGGAACCACAGGATCGTATGTTCTCCAGGTGCAGTGGCACCTGGAAGCCCACAGGATGAGCAGTACAGTTGGACAGGGAGAAGTCTCACACACCTATAGTTCTTAGATACTTCACAGCACTGTGAACCCAGCACAATGGTACTCTGGTCTGATGACCGGGGGTCACCTAGCTCAAGCCAGCCACTTGTAATCCTAAACCAAATGTACTAATATTAATTTTTCCTAATGTATCAGAGAATATATGGAGGGATCAGTTTGAAAACTGATACTTACTGAGCTTTGGGCAGACAAGAGAATGGGTGCATGGGGAGCATTTGGATGGTTTTTAAGGTGGGCGAAAGCTCTTTAGGAACTATCCCTCACTTTTGTTCTTTCGCACAATCTTTTTCAACCTTGAGGCTCTCATCATCAAATGGGCTCATCTTCTCTTTGCCTCTTTGCAGAGTAAAGAAACAAAACTTTGTTTTTTTAAAAAACATCCATCAGCCAAAACGTGGGTCCCAGTTGTGGGTTTTAATCATTCCCTGGTGTGCTTTGAGTGGAGCCTACAGGCAAAGATTCAGAGACAAACAGGGGCTGGGGAATATCACAATGATTTTTATCCAAATCAGGGTATTTTTTTCCTCAACATTTGAATTGGAAAATTTAGTTGAGTTTCTTTTTCTTTCCTTTTTTCTTTTTTTTTTCTTTTTACTATGGTTTGACTGTTATCAATTCAACTACCAAGATACCCTTTGAGCAAGAAAACAGACCCATGTTAAGAACCTTTATGTTCTTCTTAGGACTAAACTAGAGTGAGGGTAGGTGGGAGCAGTGGAGAAGGACACTAGCACTCCAGGAGGACCAGCTGCAACACTGATTTTCTATTGGCTCTGAGAACCTTCTTGGAGAGGAAAATTCTAGAAGCTTTACCTGTTCTGGATCAGTCAACCTGGCTCTGGCTCTGGCCTTTTCCTTGGAGTTCAGGTGTTTTTGATGTAAAAATTCTATCCCCTCCCCCCCCCCAAAAAAGGCACCTTCTGAGACTGTCCCAAAGGAACAAAGAGTTCACCCAGGCAGGTTCTAGTTGTTGCTGAAAAGCCTCCTGCTCTTTAGCTGTGGATCCCTGACAAGAACTCCTTTCCCACCTGCTCTGACTCTGCTCTCTAAGACTAATATTATTGTTTTGACAGCACAAGGGACCAGACCATAGTTCGGAATTCAATAATGACTTCTGTTTGATTTTGTATCTGATCATTCTGTGGATAGACCAAATCCTGCTGGGATTATTTGTTTCCACAAGGTATTTCTGATAGTTTCCTGAAGGAAGGAATAAATGAGACCTCAGATTGACTCCCTGTTCTCATCGGCACTCCTTTTTTCACTGGGATGGATGGCAAAGGAATTGTATGGCATTTATGAATGAGAACTTTGAAGATGGACACGTGGAACCACAGAGAACAAAGTGACTCAGTAGATGGGTAGGAAGAGTGATAAAGAAGAGAAAGGCTTCCAGAAGTATGTGGAAAGAAAATATTTGCAATCATCTAATTGTTACTTCCTACACACTCTGGGACGGAAATAGCAAAGCATATTCTTTTCAAACAGAGGAAATCGATTTTACTGAGTGACATATTTAAGCATTATTGTTTTACTAAAAGGTCAGAGAAAGCATCTCAAGAAAAGAAAGGCACGTTCTCATGAACAGATCATGTCACTAGAAGTAGAAAATCCAGGACTCTATCCTTTTGCGGACCTAGGTCAAGTCACTCTTGGGGCCAATTTCTCTTTCTGTAAAATGGGAAGAGTATTGCTTACTTACCTCACAGGGGTGTTGTGAGGATAAGGTCATTAATGTCTTGGTAAAGCACTTTGAGGATAAAAAATATTATGGTTATCAAGTTTGCTTCCTATTTAAAATCCTTTTAAACTTCCATTGAGCACCTGTGGTGTGCAAGGCATCCATGCGAGGTGCCATAGAAGAAGGGGAAGGTGATCTAGCTCCTCTCCTTTTTTTCCAATTAATGGATATTTTTAAAAGATTACAAGAGAACAGAATAACAAAGTTATCTCTATGAGGGGTCAAGAAAGATGTTCTCTGTCTTTCCGCACAGAAAGGCTACTCTTCTTTCCCTCCCAAATATTTGGGCAAGAAGGAAGGGCTTTAAATCCTTTGGCTTCCATCAGAGAATGCTATTCTGAGAAGCAAACAAATATCGGTTGATCTTCTCCCCTTGGGGGAAAATGAAGGCAAATCTCAGTGAGTGCATCCTGTGACCAGCAGATATGGTTCTATTATTTCGGTCATTTGTCCTGCTCAACTTCAGTTTTCCCATAGCCTTCATCTTCTCTCTCCAGACCCAGAGAGCGGTTTGCTTATGCTGTGCTGGAACAACAATAGCTGGATATGTTTTGGTTGCTTTGTGTCATTGGAGAGTCTGGTATACTGTTGTTTGCTGGAAAGTCTTGGCTTCCAAAGACAAGGGTCTTTACTAGAAAACAAATCAAAACACGTGACTTGTCTTTAAAAAAATTTTTTTTCGATTGTGGTGGGGGAAGGAATTCTCAATTCCTTAGCGATCAAAAGCCTTTTAAAATTTCTCATTTGTTTTTCCACGTGCAAAGTTCTTCCCTTCCCAAACACACTCAAGGAACCGAGTCTGGAATCTCAAATATTCTAAAATATAGCACATCTCAAATTACTCTTTGAGTGCTGTGCCCAGAGTTCTCTAGTTTCTACAAAAAGCCAAACCACCTACTGAGCTAAGCAGGTTGGAATTCCAGTCCCAAGGCGAAGCTTCCTGGAAGTGGCCCAGAGCTTAGCTGGAGGAATGCTCTTTCGATACTACTAGGGCTGTCTCCCTGGATCTCCAGAAATCTCCATGCCACAGAAAAAAAACATCCTCAGAGCTCAGTGGGGGCTTCCTCTGTTGTTTTAGAACCAGAGTGAAACCGCTTGTTATTTTGAAAATGACTATATGATGCCAGTCTTTAGGGAAAGAAAAGGATTCCTTTCTTTTCCTTTCAGAGGTCAGAAGGGACGAAGAGAAAGGGAAGGTTATTTGGTTTGAAAAGACACGGGACTCTGTGGCCCACAGTGGTCCTCCACGTTGGACACAGGACTCGGGAAGCCCCATGTGAGTTTGTGCAGGAACCCAAGATAGTAAGGAACCGTTTTCCTTTCAACCCAAGGAAGGGATGTCTTCAGTTTTTGTGCTGCCTGGCCCCAGATCATATTGTGCTTCTCAGCCACTTCTCCGCCCTTCTCCAGCCTGTGCCCAAGACAGTCCCACCTCCGGTGTTCATTCCAAAAGGCTTTCCTTCCCTAAGGCAAGTCCCTATAGGCACACTGCTTCAGGCTGCGCTGTTTGTCCAAACTCAACCCCATTAGCTCCCTGACCCCACTGTTGCTGCACGCTTCCACCAAATATGTCATCAACCACACAGGACCTGTCCTTGCAACCCCTGTCTGAGCCATGGCCCTAGCCTCTCCAGGAGTCCAGCCTGCCTGAGGTCAAGGCCAGGCTGCATTTCTTCATTTAAATACATATAGATGCCTTTAAAAGGTGTCGCTCTTTAAAAAGGGTTCTGATGGAGATTTTTGAATGGAGGGCAGGAGAGAGGGGCTGACTGTGTTACTTCAGGATTTGGGGACACTCACTGATAACTTCTGAGGCCAATAAGGGCCTCCAAGTGAAAATACCCTTTATGCATCCCCTGCGCTATCTAGGGCATTTAGCGCATCAACATAACCAAAAGCCCTTGTGCAATGTGATGGCTCACAGTGTGGTAGGGTCCCCTCCAATGTCACCATGGAGGCTAACCTATGGCACCTCCTCGTGACTGAGGGCTTCATTTTTATTTGCTCGAAATTTTAGTGATTATGAAATGCCAGAGAGAGAGCGACACAGAGAGAGCGCACACTGAAAGCCGCATAAGCTGTGAGGTGATCTGAGATTTTGAGATTATTGTGAATTGTGCAGAACCTAGGAGCCTCGGTGAGAAGTACATGACCGCATAACTGCATTCTAAGCTTATTGATCACAGCTAAATACCTAAATATGCCAATCTGGGGCATATATATGTATATACAAATATACTATACACACACACACACACACACGTATGTGTGTATCTTTTCCTTAAAGGGCTTAAGAAGTTAATGAAACAGAGTATTTTGATGTTTATAGCTCTTGCCGGACTTGAAATAGACCCAGCTTAGGTGGGTTTTTCTTTCTCTGGGGCACGGGGCCATGAAGTGGTCTGGACTGAGATGTGCCTCCCTCTCCTCCACCTGAGACAGGAGGCCAGTGGGGGCTGTGCTGGGACTTTGAGACTCTCCAGTTGCCCCCAGCATTCTCAGCAGGTCTGTAGAGCAACCTGCAGACCCCAGGCAGCAGCTTTCTCCAATAGCTTCCTACTTTCTGGCTTTCAGATCACACCGAATAGCTCCGACCCATTAGCACAGTCCTCCCTAGAGCGAGTGAAGAGAGGGAAGCATCCTTGGAGAAGCAAGGTGGAAGTTACTACCTGGACCCTGGTTGGCATTAGATGTCCTTAGGCTGCCAGGATTTCTGGCGGAGGAAACCCAAACCTGATGGGTCTGGACCTGCAGCACTGGTGTCCACACATGATGTGAAGTCCACCCAGTGAAGCAGCCCCCTCCCCGCCCGAGACTTGGGGAGTGTGACATCCTCTTCCGGTGACTCTTACAGACAGGAGACATTTCAGAGCGATCACGTTGTAGGAGGCAGAACTGATTTTAGAGCATTGCCCGGGTGGCTACAAGTCTGGAGTCTGTCAGACAGACCTGGGAAGAAACAGGTACACTCGGTGTGAAAAAGTCACTCAAATTCCTGGTGACAGAATCCACACGACCCAAGGTGCCAGGATATCTGGTTTTGCTGGAAGAGTCCTTCCACAGAAGGGAAAAGAGCATTTGAGGTTCTCTGGAGGGGAAAGATACGAATGCAATACAGAGCTTTGAAGCACGTGCTTTCTTTCCTGACCTGCATCCCATTCTGAGGTCCCTCCTTTGACTGGATGGGCAAGGGAAGCCACCCGCAGTGAGGTGAGCCATATTCTAAGAATGCTTGGGATCTGGATAGGTGTGGGAAAGACAGCCACTGCTACCTGAAAGGCCTTGTGTTAGGTGGGAGAAAACCACAGGGTCTGGACGAAACTCCTAGAGACCTTTTCAAGCCCACTGCACAGGAGCAGTCTTTGGGGTCCCCTCCCTTAACCTGTCACAGATGCAGAATGCCACTCCAGGACCATAGGTGACATCCTCCCCTATCGATGTCCCTTTATCCCCAGGGCCATTCCCAGTGTATAACAGTGTCATTATCTTTCCCCTTGCATGGACTTTTTTGTGACGAGACATGTTTCCAAGAAATCTACTTTTCTATTGGTGTTACTGAAAAAGCAGCTCCTTGGGGCACAAGGAGAAAAATTTGGAGGTGGGGAAAGGGAAGATGAGAGCACAATCCTGGAGGGGCTAAGGGTGCAGCCCTGCCTTCCTATGTGGCTCTTTTCTTTTACTTAAAAAATTATGGATTTGTTACAGAAGAAAATATACAAACAGGGAAGGAGGGAAGGAAGAAGGGAAGAAAGGAAGGGAGGGAGAGAGGGAGGAAGGAAGGAAGGAAGGAAGGAAGGAAGGAAGGAAGGAAGGAAGGAAGGAAG
>NC_058404.1:51868309-51999890 GCF_002201575.2 Neomonachus schauinslandi | reverse complement strand
AAGGAAGGAAGGAAGGAAGGAAGGAAGGAAGGAAGGAAGGAAGGAAGAGAGAGAGAAGGAAAAGAGAGAAAGAAAGAGAAATCAAATCTCCTCAAGACTCTGTCATTTCTTGGTGTCTGTGGGTTGTCACTATGGTTTGCTGTTCAAAGCAAATACATTTTTCTCCCTGCAACTGGGCAGAGTTTTCCGGCATTTTCTAGCTGTGTCTGCCTAAGAACAGGCCACAGAACCGTGGCCCTGGCCTCATGGACGTCACCCTGCAGTCATGTTTTGGGTCTCCTCATGTGCTCACCTGGTCACAGGCTCTCTCGACCCGTCTGCCTGGTGAGGTGAGGCAGCCTGCAGGGGTCAGAAGGCTGGAATCGAATCTCTCTTCTCAAAATGATGGCTATTTTTCAGGATGTTTTCACATTTGTTTAGTCTTTCTTGGATACTTGTCTACCAGTCATTCTTCCCTTTTTAACCCAATAAAGCTGGTGACTGCTAACTGACTCTTTATGGAGCAAAACTATTGAAATTCTCAGGTAATTCAAAGCCTTGAGTACATAAAATTTGTCATTTTCCCTAAAAGGCTGACAAAATATTCTTGTTGCTTCTATTTACCCTGAGCATTAGCCATGTCTGAAAAACTGGCTTATGTGTATATTTGAGGATTTAAAGGAAGTAGAGACATAAACACCCTTGATTTTGACATTCCAATAATTTCCCTCCACTGAACCAATGATCTGGGATGCATCCATAAAAGGAAAGTTCTGGAACTTGGTAATTCCAGGCTGATGCTATGTGCCCTAGTCCCTCTTCGTCCATTTTCAACGAGATGGGGAGTTTTCGGTAGGAGCTTTAGTCACCCACATGAGACTCACCCTTGTATCTGGCTGCAAATCTTTCATTTTTCCTTTTCTTCAGTTCTGAGCAGCAGCTGTGTGAGTAGAATATAGCTTCCAAAACTCAGACTATGTCTTCCTTTACTCTTTGCTGGTGTTAAAAATAATTTACAGCGAAATACAGGCTAAGGATTAGACCTATCAGTTGAGCCTCCCAAACATACAGGTATATGCCACCTCCTTTTGACCAAATTCTCAACCTAAGGGAATACAAATGAGCCTATTACTAGTCCCTTCTCTCCAAAGAAAGGATTTTTTGGAAGTGACTTAGCCAAAGAAGCGGTGGGGGGGAGGGGAGCCTAGGAGGAAACTTTGCCCTTTGTCACACCTGACCCACGTGGTGCATGTAGGTGTGACTTATGTGAAAAATCTGCGTTACAGATCAGTGAAAGCCCATCAGCATTTGGCTGATGACATGTGCTACATAATTAATGCGCCCCTTGGGTGGAAAAAGAAGCTCTTATTTTTTTAAAAAAAGATTTAATTTCCTTTAACTGAGCACGTATTATATGCAAAACACAGTCCTTGCCCATGGGTGACTCAATAAGGAAGGAAAAGTATTGAATAAAAATTTGGAAGGTATAGAGGCTAAGGATGACATCTCCACCTCTCATAATGAGATAGTATAAAGATTCCCAGTAGGAAATCAGTAAATCTGAGCTCTGGCCCAACACTGTGTGACCTTGGACCAATTATTTAGCCTCGCTAGTCATCAATTTCTCTGTTTCCAAAATGTTTCAGCACCAAACACTCTGGCCACTATGACTTGGCCAGAAACTCAAAAAAACTCTAGTGGAAGGCAAAATAAGATAGAGGTACAAAGCAAATGTTGTAAGAGTCCAGTGGAGGGAGCGCTTGACTTTGAAAACAGGGAAGATCTTTGGAGGAGGCAGCCTCTGAGCTGAGCCCAATATTTCCCTTCTCCAGGGCCACAAACCAATGCTTCTGGTTGCCTGCTCTGTGATGGGTTGTGCCTGCCAGTTGTTCTCATTTAGGGGGCAGGTTATGATGACAGATTTGGATTTCCCTTCTCTCTGCCATCTCTGCTGGTCAGCAGCAGCTGGAGGAGCTGAAGAGGAAGGCTGGGGGAGTCCACCTTCCCTGTCCTAGCAGCTCCGAATTGCACTTTCCCGTCTAGACTCCACCTGTTGTGGTTGTTGGGACGGTGGTCAGGACACCAGTGACCTTAGGTCAATGGAGAAGTAGGGTCTTGGAGGCCAGTGTTACATTTCCTGTCTAGCAGGAGGTCCTGGGAACACTTGGAAGAAATAAATGGACAGAGAGCATTCTCCTAAAGTCATGGGCAGAGACTCCCAAACACCCAGGCCTGTTATGGCAGGAGGCACACGGGTGGAAACAGCAAATAAGGCGATGTGGAGGAAGGGGCCAGGGTGGGTGGTCTAACCTGGTGACTTTTCTCTGTCCAATGAAGGTTCTAGAGGAGATCCTTTGCAAAAGGAGGACTCCTCTGGCAGAGGTCTTTTGTTTGCTCATTGTCCGTGCCCCAAAAGTAGGTTTGGAAAAATAGTTCAGATTGCTGGAAGGTGGTAGGAATAATGTATTTTTCCTCCACTGAAATGGGAGTATCATTTTTAGTATAGGCTAGCATCACCAATAAAAAAAAAAACAAACAACTTAAGCTAAAACTCCCCAGCTCAAGAAACCAGAAGGAAAAGCAATAATTCAAAGGGAAGTATGCCACAGAGATGGCCGTAACAGAACCACCACCACCCTCCCCCCAACCCCGGGGAGCCTCCTGTGTTCAGTTGGAGCATTGACCAGAGTTTGGGAAGAAGGGTCCCTGCAGTGAGCCATTTTGATCCTGGTCACAAGCTTCCCCACCCTGTCACCATGGGCTTAGACAGCAAGTCCTAGGAGCCTTGCAGATCACACCAGTGTGGCCTGTGGACTTCCCTTCTTTTGACCCAGGCCAGGAGCAAAGGAAGGAAACTGGCTGGTGAGGGGAACTCTGCCCCCCTCACCCCACGTTCAGACTTTCCTGCAAGAAATACCAGTTCTCTGCTTCGGTGGGTGTTCCCCCACCTAGAATGAGAAACAGAAGGGGATATTTCAAGGCCGGCAGGTAACTAATAAAAATGAAAATGCCATTTACCATCCACTCCACATTCCTTGGCTGCCCCCTCTCCTTTCCTGGTTCATCAGTAGCACACGTGACTCTTGGTGCTCCGAATGGCCACCGATTTCCTATTTTCTTGGCCAGGGCTATAAGGATGAAGTAATGTTGATTCTAAGCCGACACTCATGGTTCTCAGCTATGTGCACAGACGTGGACGTCTATCTGTCCTCATCAATCTAGACTCGGTGCTAATTGTGGCTGATGGTGCCTATGGATGTCATTCTGTCATTCTCTCTCTCTTTCTTTTTCCCTAATGCGTCGCTACCAAGGAATCATACTAGAAGAGACAGATTTCCATGTAGGACTTTCCCTAGCACAAGATTTTTGTCACTATTCTCACGTTTTTTAGGACACCCTGGTGTCCAATATCTGAGTCCCACCCCCCCCCCACCATTTTCTTTTCAAAAATGAGAGTGTTTTCCTTTTCTAGTAGCCAAAAAGTAATGGCAGTAAAACGAACCACGTCGGGCTCTTTCTTCCCTGTCTCCCTGTGGAGTTGAAATGGATAGATGTGCAGGGGTCAGGATAATTTTGGAATCGGTTGTTCCAGGGTCCTTGCTAAAGATGAAAGATGCTTCTGTTTCCCCACCATGGCAAGGTCAGGGTGGTGACAACAAACAATTTAACTTCTTGAAACCTTGTGGTGCCTTTTCTTGTGGTGCTTCTCTCTCGTGTAACTCCAGTCAAGGCAGCCCACTTGCAGCAAACAGCAATGCCAGTACTTTTCCTTGGTATCATGTGCCAGTGCAGTAAAAGACTTTAATGTATACATATAGAAATAGATATATAGAGATAGAGATATCACTATAGTTACATAATTATATAATTGAGGTTCTGATGCAGCTTTGGTGGGAGTTGATCATTCCTCTGCAAAAGTCGATGCTACTCAACTGGAACCAACAGCTCTGCAGAGCGTTTGGACTTTGGGGAAGGACACCCACAAGAGAGATGGGTTACTCCTGTGACAAGCTGGCTTCTCCCTTCTTGTGAAAGTTGCTGTCTCCGTAACATGGGATGTTTGGAAAAGGGAGCAAAGAGCAGCTTCTTTTGAACTTTCTTTGGTGCTGATATTTAAAAAAAAAAAAAAAAGTTTGTTTTGCTTCATCAGTGACCAATAAGCTGCTTTTCCAAAATCTCAACTCACCAATTAAAGGTGACGAGGAATGGCTTGGGAATAAGGGGCTAGAGTCTGGGCATCCCTGACCCTGTTTCTTAACCCAGACGGTTTCCTCCATGACCTGTGTATGTCTCCCAGACTCAGTCTCCCCATCTAAAATGGACATCGTAATATTTCCTGACCTCGTGGGGAAAGATAACCTAAAAGGATTCATTGGTGGCACTGAAACATGAAATCATTATTTAATTTGGAGACGGCAACTTGACGTGTTTTTAAGATTTTATTTGTACGTTGCTAAGACTTTAATCTTGGGGTTTTGTTTTGTTTTCCCTCTTGCTCCTCCATCTCCACCATGTTGTAGGTCCTCCCTTTGGCAATACCTTTGAGAACTGTGTAACTGATCGAGATTCACCTGAGGTGTTGGGTAGTGCTAATTTCTCCCAAGGGAACAACATCACTAATACTGTATAAGGTGCTAGAATCAAACCTCATTTTATAAACTTTGGTTCTTAGAGAAAAACAAAACATGCAGAATTCTTTCTGTGAAGCCTTACTATAGATTGTTATAGCCAATTGTTTATCCAAAAAGAGAGAGAGCATAGAAAAAAAAAAAGATTAAGATGCAGTGGTTCTGTATAAAATGTAACTAAAAGACCTCTGCTATTTCCTATATTAATGTAAACTATCATATATACGTGTGTGTATATGTATACACACACACACACACACACATATATATATATATATATATATATGCTCGAGGCAGATAGAAAGGATGAAAAAAATGTAAAGTCTGTTCATCTTTATTTTATTTTTTCAGTTGACTCACAGTTTTTAGCATGTGAGCAAGAGAGGTTTACGGTTAGTTGGGATAAGGGATGCCCAGTATGATATAGGCAATTAATCCTATTTCTGTTCTGCTCTATATGTGACTAGAAGGAGTTGGCCAAATGAGACGAAGGGGAAATAAATTAAAATGTAGACGTGCTTTCTAAATGTCCTTGAGCATTGATGTTACACTTTGGTGTTGTTTCCTCCTTATTGTAAAGTTTCTCAGTGGCACTGTAAAACGTGTCTGCTGCCTAAGGTGTTAGCAAATGATGTTTACCTCAAGAAAGCTTAAAACAAAAAGGCAGTTGGTTTTTCCTATCTCTTAAAAACTAGTGAGCCCCTAACCAAAATGCGAGGCATCGCCACAGAAGTTCAGTGAGAATATAGAACCATTTCCGGTGCTTTCCTCAAAGTACCCCCACCCCACCCCCATCGTCACCCACCCCTTTCCTTGCTAAAGAAAGAATCCGAAAGATGAGTTTTGATGAGAAATGGGGTCAGGATGTAGCACAAGGGGATCGATGGATACGAACTTTGCACGGAACAAGTGGTGAGGGGTGGCTTTCAAGTATGGCTGTGTAATCCAGGTGTTTAGCGCTAGCATGTGTGTTGTGTGTACTGTATATATGCGTCAATGTATGACATGTTTGGTGGACAGAGAAAAATACCATGAATGGAAATGAACAGAAAAAAAAAATCAAACGCTATTTTATCAGAGGACGCACTTGTTCACCTTGATGAGAAGCCACTGTTTCACAACTATGCAATCTTCCTCCCTCCTTCACCTCGGACCCCCATCTCCCTCACAGATTTCCCTTTGTACAAGAACCACAATATCCAATCCCTGGTTCAAGGTGAGCATGCTACAGTGATTCTTGTCCTAAATTTAAGAGCTCCCGAGAAGAGTTTTCCTTTGCTTTCCTTTGAAACGATTCGATGTAACCTTGTTTGGTTCTGTAAGTGGACTGATGTGTATTTTTATGTTTCAGTTACATGTTTACAACTTGTTTTCATCCTCTTCTTGATTCAAAATATTTACTTTCTTTATAAAGCTACTTTTATAGGATACGTTTTGGGGATGTGTTGACTTAAGGCAAGAGAAAAGAAATTTGGCTTAAGTGGGACAATGAGCATGTGACCTCTGGGGTTGAGGGGTGGGGGAGTGATGAGGACCTTCAGCTAAATCAGCACCTACAGCCTTGGTCCTGGATACAGACGCTGGCAGGGAGCTGGCGTACTCTGGGAAGGATTTGACCCAGGTGTTTTTTTTCCTTATTTGTGGTCATCTACATGGAGTAACCTATCCCCAGAGGGTGACTATATTCTACCTTCGCTTTATGCCAACTGCCTCCTTCCCACCGACTCTGCGTGCTCTACCCAGTGCCAAATTCCACCTCCCTACCTTTGCACCACTTTCAGCTAAGACCCCTCCTCCCATGCCAGCCACTGACTGCAACTTGCCTGAGTGGGGTTACTGCATCTGCTTTCACTTTGAAAGTTAGATATAAAGAGAATCTTCAAAAGCCCGGCCTCAAAAGCATATGGGAAATCAGCCCTCAGGCTGCACGCCCTTTAGAGGTATTTGAAACAGACACTCAGGATAGGGAGAACAGCGGGTTCTGCCCTGGATCCAGTCTGGCCTCGCTTGCCCTCACCAGGCTTTGAAAAGAGCCACTGGGAAGAAGAGAGATGATGGGGTTAGACAAAGCACAAATCAGGCAGGGAAGCCCTGCACGCAGAAGGCAGCTCCTTAACTTCTTTGGTTGTCTGCAAAAGCCTGAGTTTTGCACACGGTTTACAAATCTTGCACAAACAAGGTGGCTGAGCCATCCAAGACATTTTGAAAAGATAAATTCTGACACTGCCTAACTGCTCCAGCACAACACGCTTCCACTCCACGGCTGGTGGGAGCTTAGACGTAATTCCTTTGGAAAGAAAAAGGAAGTCGGTCCTTCGACAAGAATGCATTTTCTCTGTGGGCTCATCGCTTGCCTCCTCATTCCTACACACCTACTCGTAGCTACTCAGGGGATCTTAATGAAGTGCTGTTCATTTGCTTTTGTCCTGTTCCATAGGTCATACCTGCTAAGACCCATCCCCAAAATGGATCACTCATTCTTTCTTTCTCCTCCTGAAAAGGGAGCTCTCTTACCCTCAAAGGTAGTATTCCGGAGAACTTTAGGCCTATCGTGAGGTATGGTCCTGCATGCAGTGACCCAAGAGACTTTCCCAGGAGTCAACTTGTCTTTACAGCTCAGAAAATATCAAGGGAATCACTTCCAGAACACCACATGATTTTCCAACTCCTCGTCTTCCCCAAACAGGGGCTGGGGAGGGGGAGGGGGCTTTTCAGAGGTTGCCAAGGTCCAGCCCCATGACCCCACTCTTCTCTGGCCCGCCCATTGGTGCTTGGGCCCTGAGATGATCTCAGGGATCCAGAGGCTGCAGATCTTCCATGAGGTTCAGAGCTCTGGGCAAAATAAAGAGGGGCTAAAGGGTGGAAGTGTTCTGGATCCCTTGCTCCTTGACCAGGGCTGAAGCAGAGTGTCCAATACCAATTCGGGGGCTATGACAACCTGCCTCTCTGGGAAGGGACATGGCCACCTCTGAGGGCTGTGGCATTATTGAGTTTCCACCACAAATCTAAACCCAGGGAACATGCCTGTGCTGAAGCCTGACAGTTCATCAGCAGCACAAATAGAACCTTTGTTGAGGAAAATTTTCCCCATCAGAGTGGACGGGGCCTATTGGGGTGTGTGGGCTGATCCTTTGTTAGGTGGGTTCTTGCCATTGCTTGGCACCTGAGACCCTGTGGGCCCCATAGGTTTAGAGTTCCAAATGCCAGGGCCAGAGAAATCAGGTACAGCCCCAAGCTCTCCCAGACTGGCTGATTCTGAAGAAGTCCCATCAGAGATATTGTGTTTCCTCTTATGGGGGAAGGGAACAGTTCCTTTAGAGGAAAGAAGTATTTAGCATTACTGGAGTCTCAGAATGTCAGGGTGTCAGAGGAAGTCCAATGTAACCTGGGGCAGGTGACATCAGCCATGATGGAGCAGAGCCCTTTGGGGAGGACAGGACTGAGATTTGGCTAACTTGGATTGAATGCCAGTGATCTGTAAGGCTCTGTCCCAGGTGCCTTCATACAACGATCTCAGCTAGGTCTTTGCAATAATCTCACAAGATGAGAAACTCTGCCCCATTTTACAAATGAGGAAACTGAGGCTCGGGGAGCCCCCAATGATTGCACAGGATTTCAGGGTCAGCAGGGGTACAGCAGGGGGTCAGGCCTAGAGATTTGGTCCCACTCTTCTGCAAGGTCCAGAACCCCCTCATGCCCTGTTCCAACAGCTCTATAAAGGCCAAGTAGCTCAGAGCACCCAGCAAGGACTAGCTGGGATGAAGGCAGACTTGGCACTTTTGTTTTCTTGCGGATGGCCAGAGAGGCTAAAGAGAATGCGGGAGGTTTTAGGGCACTTACAAGTGTAGTGATGATTTATGCAATGAGGTATCCCCATGAGAAAGGATGCCTGTGTCCCACAGGTCACCCTGAGCATGACCTCTTCGGTATGAGTTCTTGGACAGTTCCGTGGAACTGGACCTTCAATAAGCACTTTGAAATGTCTTTTCTGGTTGGCCTGAGAACCTCTGTGTCTTCTTTCTGCAGGTTTTGTTGTTGTTGTGGCTTTTGTGTGTGTGGTCTCGAAAGGTGAGGTGATTTCCAGATAAGTGGATATTTTCTCTAAGGATCTGTAAGAAGAATTGAGCAGTTGGACTTGGGGCAAATTCAGAAATTCGAGCTTCACAGGGTAAATTTGGAGTAGGTTTTTGAAGACAGTGGCTATGACCTGGCAGAGAGTAAGAGCAATTCTAGGCCAGACATGGCAAGAAGCTCCCTGTACCAGGCCAGGGGAAGGGCAGGGGGGAAGCAGCCTGGGAACCTGCATTTGGCTCTTGTACCCATCATTCCTGGGCCAGTAGCTTGCCTTCTGTGAGCCTCAGTTTTCCCATGTCTAAAACACAGAGGTGAGCCTGGTGATCTCTGTGATTGATCCGAACCAGAAAGGTCATATAATGAGACAGGTAAATGCATTTGATGAAAGTCTTGACAACTGAACTGATAAATTTGGATTTGGGTTGATCAACCATTGGGAGGCAGTGTGAATGCCTAAGCCAGGGAGTGAAATGGCCAACATCAAAATATTAGGCTTAAGAAAGTGATTTTCTTCCCTGTCACGTGAACTGATTAGGGGAGAAAAACTATAAATGAGAGAGAGGAAGAGCACGAGGGACAGGAAGTGGGCAGGAAAGCACAGATTAGAGAGTTAGGGGAAGGGAGTGATGAACCCTACTTATTCTTTCTCTGAGTCAGCCTCATCCTTTACATGTTTGCTTACAATTCTGTCAGCTTAGTGCCTACTGGGTAGCCTCTGAGCATACCTGTGCGCATATGCATGCACGCACACACACACACACACACACACACACACATACACATGCTAACCTAATCCTGCCACAGTCCCAGCAATTATACACAAAGAAAAACACCTCAGTCCTTGAGCAGGGCTGGAGCTTCTTCAGAGCGCAAAGGAACAATGGAATCTCAGGGTCTGAAGGAGACTCAGGCACCACCTAATTTTTGCTCATCCTCACAGTCATGGACAAAAAGGTATCAAACTTCTTCTCAAGGACCTCCAAGGAAAAAAAAAATCTCACCTTCATTCACTATTGAATGCCTGGTAGTCAGAGAGTCCCCACCTTATAATTACTTGAATGCTGCCTGTTGTAGGAATCCAGACTGACTCCTTTTGCTTCGGGTCTCTGAGGGGACAGAGCTCTATCTAGTCTCTGGATTAGTGAGCTTTGGGACCTTTGGAGGTGCCCATGGCCTTGCCTTGCCCAAGAACTCCTGCAAGGTAAGCCTGGGAAGCACTTGAGAGTGATGGTTGCAAGCCCACTTTGTCTTTGCCTTCTGGAATTAAGTGTTCAAGATGGATTGCACACCCTGCCCCTCCCCCCAATCTTCCAGGCCAGGACAGAAGCAGTTGCCTGGCATCACTGTGACCTCAATTTTGACACATATTCAGATGAATCGTGTTCAGTTCCTTTCCCATTGGGCCCTGCTACTGTATTATTTCCTCTCACTATGATGTTTTATGTTCAAAATTCAAATGTGAGTCTTCACTTGAGATGCATCTAGGAAGCAGGACTGCACTCCAGGTATTGTCTTGAGGGGGAATCTAGGGTCTTTGAAACACTTATAACTCTGTGGACATTTTCCCTTCTTCCCCAAACCATCTCTTGTTGCATTTTCCAAAAATGCAATTCAACCGCGACGATGCTCTCTATGTGCCAGGCCCTGCATAGGCATTGGGAAGGCAAAGAGAAAGATGGTCCAGCAGGGGAGATGATGCACAAACACATGGACAGTACAGTTAACCCTCTGGCTTCTGGAGAACAGTGCTTGGCCCTGCCCAGCATAGGCCGACTTCAAGCTTCTCTGAAGTACACTTTGCTGTGTGACAATCTTCTCACGCAGGTGGCCGCTTATCGGTTCCCATGCCCATCCAGCCACTATCCCCAGTTCACCAAGCATTCCTCTGGGACCCCTCTGTCTCCTCTCTTGCCTGAGGTTGACCTGTCTTGCAACTGTTCCCAGCTATTTCCCAGTAGAGCAAATCTTAGATCTAGAATACTCTAGATCATGTCTAGAGTAAAAACGACGATTAAACAATCCAAGGCAGTTAGATTCAATTCCACTTTTAGCCCAATTAATGTCTCTGGGCCTCGCTTCTCTCGCATTCCCTCTAGGGTCTCTGGGGTCTTCTAGGCACTGTCAACAAACCCAAGTCACTCCCTGGTTTTCTAGTTGGACCCCCTGAGGTCTCCATTGGCCATCTGCGCTTGCCTGAGCTGCCCCTTCCTCAACTGGTCATTTCATTGCTCTGCTCTCCCAGCCGTGCCTCCACCAGCGAAGTGTCCTCTCCTGGTCCCTCCTCTTTGCTCCATCCTCCTTCCGTTCAAGACAGCAGACAAGGAACGAGTTAGTCTCTGCAGTAGCCACCACTGCCTGACATCGCATTTTACAGTGAAAATGCATTCATAATTAAAATTGAGGCTGAAGATGCCCTGCTCAGCTCACCACTGGAAAGGCTGTAAGTGGAATGATGAGGGGAATGGGGTGATCCCAGTGTCCCAAAGCCGTCGGTGCTCCTTGCCTCACCCGCTAGGAGAGCACATGATCGCAGGAAGGTAGAGAGCTATACCAGAGACTTCATAGCTAAATTGACTTTCAGCCATTTCCAGGTATGTTTCAAGGGCCCTCAAAAGCTAGTGGTCCCCGTCACTGTGGCTGCAGAGGTCAGCATTACTCCAGGGAAAAGGAAGAAACTGTTCCCTTACTATCACAGCTGGCTGCCCCAACCCCACCCAGCAGGGATACACAGAAGAACCCTATGGGACAGGTTACTCCTAACTGGATAGGTGAAAATTACATTTTTTTCCTCCTGGCACAAAGGCAAAAACAAAAACTTTTTTTATTTCACCAGGGTTTGCAATTGAACACATCTGATTCCCTGACTTTAAAAAAAAAAAAAAGTGTTTTTTTCATTTTGAAGCAGGTACTTTTTAATGGGGCTTATTTTTGGGTTTGAGATCACTGGGCTTCTTGCCCCGTGAATCAATGCTTGCTGCTGTGTTGAAAATGCATACATTGGTGACCACAGTATTAAGCCAAATTTAAACTCTTTAGTCTCCTCCATCTGTAAGTGTTATGTATCTACCTCATTATGATTTTTTTGGTTTTCTGTGCTTTCGTGTTGTGTATAATGTCAGAGGTGAAATGTAGATAAAAATATATATATATAAAAATATATATTTTTTGCTTTGCAATAAAGTTCAAAGCTATAACACAGAATATTCATGAAATGTCATAGCCTTTTATTGTGCTCTATCTTCTTAGTTGTGCATTGTCCTGGGGAGCCCTTTTGCCTATTCACCAGAGTCAATATAATTGTGTTTGTCATTTGATGAATTATTCTAATTATTTTAACTGTACTTTTTTGACACATTGAATAAGACACTAGGATTCTTGAACAACTCTTGGTTCCAAAGGTGCTTTATTTCTGTGGACTCAAGTGAGCAAATGGAAGGGAAGTGTCTCTGCAGACTTGAATCTTCCAGATAAAATTATTGATCTCAATGTCATTGGGTTTAGAACAAAAGGTTTGTGCATAGGGGGAAAAAGGAAACATTGGTTTGGCTTTGATTTTTTGAAGATTTCAATATTGATTTATGTCCAACTTTTCTCTCTCTCTCTCTCTTTTTTTAATTTCAATTTCTTGGCATGGAATATGGTACTCACTGACTCCCTAGCATTCTCGTCTGACTTGGCTGCTTTTGACTTTTTGATTTTGCTGTTTTCTCCAGGTTGATTTTATGTGTTGTGCTAATTTGGTGGTGAATTACCCTGTGCCCAGCCCTCACATCTTCTCTAAATTTTCTGGAACTCTCTTTTCATACCATGTGTTAAGAGGGATGGTGATTTGGAAACATTTGTAGTCTACAAGCCAGCAATGCCATAAAGACTCAAATTTTTCAGAAGAATCCTGACCAATTACATACAGGGTGAAAGAATCTTAAATAGAAAATGCAAGGTGGATTGTCTGCAACTGATTCCCTTTTTCTACGTTAAACACAATTATTTTCCTTAAGCTAAGCACATTTAGGTCGTGAGCCCTAGATACTTTGTATGGCCCAACAACCCTTGTTTTTCTGTGACTTTTGCTAAAATATGTAAGACATTTCTCAAACTCATTAAATATGTTTTAAATGGGATAAAGATCTATAAGTTAGAGTGAAATATCCTTAAAAATTAAAAATCAGCAAAACTCTGTACATGTTTTATTATTCCCTAGCTCTAGAGGGAGCTAGGGAAAAGTAATTGAAGGGGTGAGTATCATTTCTACAAATGGCAATTTCCCTTAAAATGCATTAATGACTACAAAAAAGGAAAACACTTAAGATTCAATTTCATAATATGTCCTTTTTTCTCCCTTTTGTCTTCTGATGATCTTAAAGAGCTCCAAAAACTGCGAGCGTGTATTACTAACAGAGATTTCAGCTTGTATTTGGGGAGGTTTGCTTTGTTCTTTAGCAATGCTGAACCAGCATTTAAAACAATTCTGGCTAAGTTATACTTTGCCTATTCTCAGCTATTTCTCTCTTTTTATGGTATTAATGGTCTGCTTATGAATTGGAATTCAGATAATATATATGTACTGAAGGTGGAACACACTGGTGTTGATTTGAAGGGAGGAAAATCTAATGATAAATATATATTTATATATATACCTATAAGTAGATGAGTGGGAATATATGATGTAGTCACACACAACACACACACACACACACACACACACACAATGACAATATGCTTCCAAAGTTGGTTTTTGATTCTGAGGAATTTACCATCTCACTGAGCTTCCCCAGATTCCAAGATTCCTTTTGAAATAATTAAATGTTTAAAAAATGTTTTGATTTGTTTTTTTAGGGACTAGAAAGCACAATTCTTATTATTCCCTGTTATTTTGGTGACATAACTATTGCAGATTCAGAGGAGCCTGTTTTTAGGTGGGTTTCTGTGGGATTATTTCTTGCACCATCACCCTCCAGCCCAACCAGAGCCAAGAGAAAATTCTGTACAGAGCTCTCCTATTTTTGCTCCATCTTTCTAGCATCTCAGGGTCCCCAGTTTTCCCACCGGGACACCCTGTTTACTGGAGACCCTTTTGAAGTTTGAATACTGGGCCGACTTCTCTCTCCATGCGGGTTCTGAGCCATTTCCACACTTGGTGCCACCCGCCTATTGCACCTCCAAGTCACTACCAAGACACAGGTAGCTAGGAGATTTCAGAGTGAACAGAAGGAACTTCTTGCTATATCAGAAGTGGAGACTTCTTAGGTGTATGTGTTGGTGGCCCTAAGCACTCGGCTTAAGCTTTTTCTTGCAGGGAAGGGATCCGAGTGAACCAAACTCTAAAAGTAACCCTAGTAGAGGGCACGACACGACCTCTGACCCAGACTACCCCGTTTTGTCTATGTAGTGCCCCACTTCTGACTCACAAGCAAAACTCCCTTGGTTGAGAGGGAATTCCAGACATGTCAGAGCCAGCATGGGACTGGGGAAAGGGCATAGAACCTCACCTCAGTGCGGAGAGGTATTTTATTTTCTCCTCTTTCATTTCTGAACAGAGACCAGGTCTCTGCAAGGTGGGTTAATTTGGGGGCTTGACTGTTGCTGTAAGGCTGTTGTGGGAAGTTTTTATCCTGCTGTGAGGAGGCTGTGATTTTTCTTTCATTGTTACTATCTAGATGTTTCTCTGCCCCTTTTGAAGCCTGTCTTGGGATGTGATTATTCTAGACAGAGATGCTTTCAGTCCTTTCATGGTTGTTAATTGGTCTTGAACTTCCAGAGAATTCTTCCATTTGAAATCCACTTCTGACTCCCTAGCTGCTTTCTGGGTGCCCTGCTTCGAGACAGGAACAACTTCTATGCTTGAGGACCTTTGAAATCAGAGACAGGAGGTGTATTTCAATGGGATGTGGCAAATGATACAAGAATGTGAGTAATACAAATGACACCTGAATTCGAGGTGTGGTTCAGCCATGGTAGAGACTCTTTGACCTTGGAATTCTCAGAGCACTGGTTTTGCCATGCACTGATCCTTTCTGCAAGAACAAGGTGGCAGATAATGGATTTATTTTATCCCACTGGAGCTTTCCTGCCTTCCTGCCACATCAGTAGCCCCTCTTGAAATTCAATCATTCACTTGGCTATCAAATATTTATAGAACACCTTCTATGTCTAGTGCAGAGCTAGAACTGGAGGTGCTCTAAAGATGAAACAAACCCCAAGGAATTAAATATGAGGCAAGAAATGTACATAAATAAGCATAATACAGTGAGAAGTAAAGTCTTATGAGAGATATTATGGGCATCCAAAACAGGAAGCAATACTTCCAAGTAGGGGTATAAGAGAAGGCTTTACAAAGATTGGCATTTGAGTTGGGTTTTGAAGGATCCATAGGATGAACGAAGATGGCTATGCTTATTATAGTCATATTACATTATTTATTCACATTGATTGATTTCTTATGAGAAAGCAAGACAATTTCCAGAAACTTACATTTAAACCATACTATCTGTTAACATTAACATGCACTGTCTGTTACCATTCACCCAATTTTGTTGAAAGAATGGTCCTTCAAGCTGCAACCAGTTTCTCTTTGATTGGTAATGTGATCCAGAGAATGGCTGCCCCTTCTGGATAACGTCTCTCCCTCTTCCAGGGCTTCACCAGACCCCCCTGCAGCAGGGCTGTGGGGGCTCAAATGTGTCGATGGGCATGCCTTGGCTCAAAATTTCGTTCCCTGCAGCTTTGGTGTATATAAAGCCCATTCGTCTGGTCCTTCCTACATGTAGAAGCCAGGAGGAATGAAGCCTTAAAGCGGTGGTGATTTGGATATCCCCATTGGTGAGGGTAAATCAGAGGATTGGAAAGTGTCAATTGACCATTCCAGTTTGATGTCTGGAACCACTGAGTTTTTAAAACCAAAGGGGAGGAAGTCTTGAATAATGAAAGAATTTCTAAAAGCCCAAAGCTTCCCAAGAGACACAGAAGACCCTCTGTTTCTTTTCTTTTTTTTTTTTTAAAGATTTTATTTATTTATTTGAGAGAGAGAGAATGAGAGAGAGCATATGAGAGTGGGGAGGGTCAGAGGGAGAAGCAGACTCCCCGCCGAGCAGGGAGCCCGATGCGGGACTCGATCCAGGGACTCTAGGATCATGACCTGAGCCGAAGGCAGTCGCCCAACCAACTGAGCCACCCAGGCGCCCGAAGACCCTCTGTTTCTTAATAAGGTTTCAGTTCAACCCCGGTCTCGCCAATTTTCCAGAATATTTTAGACCACTGCAACTTCTCATAACTAGTCAAGCTCTGACGAGCTCAGTCAGCTCTGGACACTCATTGTAGCAGCCTAGGAGCTGGTCACTATGGGCACAGCATACCCTAATGGGAGACTGAACCTTTGAAATCTGGGCAAAGACCTAGTTTCTCCTGTAATTAGTGCAGTGATTCTGGGCCTTTCCAGATACCATAAAAAGAGTATAGATGGACAAGAAGGCCAAGAAAAATTGGGGTTTTCCTGACCCTTCCCTAATGGCACCTAATTCCCCCAGCCCTACACACAGGTTGTCCCACAATTTGTTCATCTTAACTTAGTGTTCTGAGATTTAAAAAAAATAGGTATTTAGACATTGGATGAGTGATGCAAGGTACAAAGAAGCAGAGCAAGCACGAGAATTTACCCACAGATGGGTCCATTCCTGGAATTCATATTTCCCATTCAAAGGGTGGCCTGGCCTTTTCTAAAGACCTCAGACTCTCAGCACGTCTCAGTGGAAATGCAAGGGGTGGCGGTTCTGAACATTAGAACCGACTAATAGATTAAACAGGCTTGGGCTCCCAATTGGAAACCCCTCTTTCTCTTGGTCTAGTTCATTATAGTCATTTTCTTTTTAGCCTCCATAAAATAACTCTGTTGTTGCCAATCAATGACCCAGAATCTCTTCAGAACAGGTGGGATGGTGACTCCTTGCATTCCTGGGTCTACAGACTAAGTGTATCAGCCCAGTATCCATTCAGTAAAGGGGGGCTTCTATTTTGCCCAAGTTGTTTTTAACTTCAAGATACTAAATTTTGAGTATTCCTTATACCTCCCACCACTAGTTGTGGCTCTGCTGAGCCTGACTGCCTGTGTGGCCCAGGCTGAGTGAGGGTGACATCCAGACACCCTGGCTCCCATGTACCTCAAGCTCCTGTCATCTTCTCAAGAATGTGTTGCCCAAATTGTCATTCACCTCAGTTTTAGCTTATACCAGGAACTTTGCTCAGTGCTTTTCTATATATATTAAAAAAAAAAAAAAAACTTTAGCACTTTATTCATGATATGTGATGGCAGAGATCAATTCTTCACTGAAAAGAGGAAATCTCACAGAAACCGAGCCTTCAACAGTGCTGGTGTCCCAGGAAAGCCACCCCACTTTTAAAAATATTTTTATTGTTATGTTAATCACCATACATTACATCATTAGTTTTTTGATGTAGTGTTCCATGATTCATTGTTTGTGTACAACACCCAGTGCTCCATGCAGAACGTGCCCTCCTTAATACCCATCACCAGGCTAACCCATCCTGCCACCCACCCTCCCCTCTAGAACCCTCAGTTTGTTTTTCAGAGTCCATCATCTCTCATGGTTCATCTCCCCCTCTCTATATTTTTATTTAGCTTATCTAACTTATTTTTTCATAGTAATGTTATTATCCGGGGGTATTTAATATAGAACTTTATTTCCCAGAGAAGGAATATGAGACCAACCCAGGGGGTTGAATGTGTTGCCCAACTTTCTCTAATAATGACAAAACCATGATGTGGGTTCAGGTGTCTTGATTAAAAGTCCCCTGCCTTTTCTATGCCATCTGACCGTGTGCCCCCTGGCTTAATTTGGTGAGGGTGTCTTACCTTCCTTTTCTTCCTGCTGCCTACTTGAACTTTGAGGGTTTACCCCTACTTGGCACATTTGTCTAGGCTTATGGCAGCTCCAAATGACTCGACCAGTGCATAAACCATTCATATTGAAATGGCCTAAGAACAGGGGCTTTGAGGAATCAGCTTATGTCTGACATAAGGAAAAGAAACTCTTCCCTTGATTTCCAATGATTTTCCCTGAAAAAAAAAGTACCTAAAATATATACTATGAGAATTGGCTTTTTAAGTCAGTTGGTGTTCATCTGATTGTTCCCAGGAGGCTCTTTGGGCAGGATCCATCCACGTTGTAGAGAAGGAATCAGGGCATTGAGTGGCACCATTATTTTTTGGAGCCCAAGGTGCTAAAAAGAAAGCAAACAGCAACACTTTGCATCTAGTAAGAGTTGCTGCTCCAAACTGATTGACCTGAAGAACTGGGAGAGCCCTGACTCTAACTTTGCTTCAGAAAGCTTGTGAAGATCTTGCTTTGCCTCATGTCCGTTCCCAAAACCAAAGCAATCTCTACTGACGTTATAGATCTCCTCCCTTGAGAACGCAGGGCCCAGGCAGACTCACAAGCTCACACTCAGTCTCTTCATTGCGCTCATTAATTTAGTCTTCTTACTCACTCAACATTCACCCAGCAAATATCCCAGGCGCTTGAATAGATCCTGTCCTTAAGCAATTCACAGTCTGATTGAGAAGCTAAAACCTGTACATCAAGGACTGAAAGATAAAACTGAAAGCGATGAGCACAGATACAGCTGTCTGAGTACAAAGGAAGAGGTGATGACATAGAGCACTGTGAGGTCTCTGCTTACATCCATCTTTCTGAAGGACTGGTAAGCATTCCTCATGGATGGCACACCCTGGATTTAGGACCCAAATACAATGTGTCCCCTCTTCTTCCTCTCTTCTCCCTGAAAGTAACCCCAAGAATGTATCAATATATTAGCTCCCTTGACAGCCATTTTTAGCAGATTTCTCTTATAAGATCACTGGGATCCCTTCTCAAATACAATGCTGTCTTAGGAAGAGTGGCTTGACCAGAAAGAAGAGACAGAGAGGAATGAGATGATTCCTCTTTCCTTGAGATAGATTGCTCTAGAAAGAAAGCAGGTTGCTTCACCCATAATCATGTTAGCCTTGATCTGGAGACTTGAAAGTGATGTACATCAGGGAAGTTAGGAATGGACTCTGTCTTAGTCAATGCCAGCAGCTATAACAAAATAACACAGACTGAGTGGCTAAAACAATAAGCACTTACTGCTTGTGGTTCTGGGGGTTGAGAAGTCCCAGATCAAGGTGCCAGCAGATCTGGTGTCTGGTGAGAGGTCTCTTTCTGGTTTACCGATGGCTGCCTTCTAGTTATCCTCACATGGCAGAAAGAGAGAGCTCTGGTTGCTTCTGTCCTACAAGGGCACTAATCTCATCATGCGGGCTTCACCCTCATGACCTCACTGAAACCCAGTTATCTCTCAAGGGCCACACCTCCAAATACCATTGCATTGGAGGTTAAGGCTTTAATATATGGATTTGGGTAGACACCAACATTTGGTCCACAGCAAACCCCTTTACTGCCTTGCCTCTAGGAAACATGAAAGACCTGAAACTCAACATCCCTACACTATTCTAACTATTGCTCTTAGCCATCATTTCTTTATGTCCACAGAGCATATGACTCCATTCTGAGTCCATGGACTTACAGAGGTTAGGTTAAGCAATATGTTATAAACATGTACATGGATTACAGAGAACTAGAAAGGAGGCCATTTTCTTAAAAATAGCCTAGAGAGAAATGGGGCCCAATAGTATGACACTAGTCTTGTATCAGTCAACTAACCTTTAAGTTTTCATTGTGAAATAAGAAGCCCTTGGGTCATCCCCCAAAAAACACTCTCATAATGCCCCACTAGGCCAATAGTGAATTGTGACTAATTTCTGTTAAGAATAATTCTTTGGCACTATTCTGTTCTCATGGTGAATTCTTTTTTTTTTTTTTTTAAGATTTTATTTATTTTTTAGAGAGTGAGCGAGAGAGAAACAGCATGAGAGGGGAGAGGGTCAGAGGGAGAAGCAGGCTCCCCACCGAGCCGGGAGCCCGATGTGGGACTCGATTCCAGGACCCTGGGATCATGACCTGAGCTGAAGGCAGACGCCTAACCATCTGAGCCACCCAGGCGCCCTCTCATGGTGAATTCTAAGATATGTCTTGAGGTGCATTATCAGAAAAGTTTCTGAAGTCAAGACGTATCATATCCCTTGTATTCATCATTAACCATTTTTCCAATTTCAAAATATTATATAGTATGTGATACCTATATAATATATATTACCTTACCTTACATTACATATATAATCTTACTTACTTAAAAAGTCCTCATTGTTTAACAGTGATGAGAAATGTGTTTTTTGTTTGTTTGTTTGTTTTAACCTTTAAGAAATAGTAATTCCTTAATCTCCTAGTTGAGTTCAGCAAACTGGACCACTGGAAGTTCACCAGTGGTTTATCCAGCACTTTTCTCTAAGCATGTCTGGGTAAGAGCAGGTTGGAGGACTTCTGTAGGAGAGAGGTGGATTGTTTAGGAAGCTGTGCTGTGACATGACATTGCAGGTCCACAGAGAGCTGTCCTCCAGCCCTGCCTTCCCTTCAAGCAGGGTCACATCTCCCTGCAATTCAGGTGCAGCAGCAGGGGCACCAGATTCACCACCATCCCATTAGATTAGCACCCTCTTCTGAAAAATGAAGTTGACACTTCCTAAGCTCCCTTCCCATCCTAAAATTGTATTATCAATTCACACACTCAGCCAACAAATGAGACAAATAACTGTCTCTAGACTGCAAACTTCTTCTAAGAATTCTGAAAAAAAAAGTTTAGCTCCTCCCTTTTTAACCCATCATAATGATTATGAGTGTAAGAACCCATGGAGCTCGTCCTTAAATCAAAGGCAAACGTCTCCTAAATCAATTCAACTATACTTTTCTCTTACTTGAAAAGATGAAGCCAACTTCTCACCATCCTACTAAACATTCACAAAATATACATCTTGAAGGTAAAAAACAATTTGCTTCCTTCAATCCTTTCTTTGTTGTTCACGTCAAGTGATTTAAGTGGACTGGGGTAAAGACCAGAGCATTGACTTGTCATGAGACAAGAATCAGCCATATTGGATGTACAGAGATTATTGACCAAACAAAACCAAAGCAAGCAAAGAACTCCCCCAAGCCCTACTGTCTTTTGGAGCTCCATTTGCAGCAGATTACCACCTTACTAAGAACATGCTTTGGACACAGAAAATTATCTCATTTATTTCATGTGGAAGGTGTGATGCTTCTCATAGTGGTGAATGAGGCTATCCACCAGCATCTCCTGAATGTCTGTGGAGTGCTTTCACACACAGTAGTACCTCATGTGATCTTCTCAACAACCCTGAGTAAAGTAACATCACGCCCAACATGCAAATGAGGAAACAGGTTCTGAGACGTTAGGCTGCCCAAGGTCACACTATTACAAGGAAGTGAGGGCCCAACCTGGGAAAGTGATGCCCCAGTCAATGATGTCCAATCCCCATTCCCCTGGGAGGTAGGAGAATAGCAGTCCACTTCCCACCAATGTCCCTGGACTAAATATGCCTGCTTTCCAAAACACCATTCCTGGGGATCTCTTTCAGCCAGATGCAGCTCCATAATTAATAGTAAATAGTATTAAATAGTCCCAGGTACCAAAAATGGGGGCATCACAGCCCAGCTTTGGGGCGTTTTCACTGGGCTTCACATTTGCCTGTGGACAGCAACAGGAGCTTAGCACAGAGGAATCTTAGCACGTTTCTTAAGCCTTTAAGGCACATAACCTATCTATGTCACTCTCTAACTTCATTCTGTTGCTTCACTCATGTGAATACATCTGTGATCACATATCCTCAAATGTTATTTCAACCACCAACCACTAGATCAGAAACACACCATTTAGATAAAGCAGATCTAACTAGGCAGAGCTTTGGGGATTATTTCAAGAAGAACATAGGTGTTTGTAAGGCCATTCAGGCAAAGAAGCTTGCACCTTTTCAAAATCCTCCATTTGAGGGAAGGCCCATGGTCAGTGGTCCTTGTAGACCTTAGCTGACATGGAGGGAACCACTTAGTGGCACCCAGAGCAATGAACAGAGGGCTCATTTGACGCCCACCACTTCTGGTACCCCAGAGGACCAGGCATTGGGCTGCATTTTGAGTCAGAGCTGGGTGGGGGCACAGAGAATGTTTCCAGGGCAACCACCTTGCTCTAATAGGTCCAGGATGGATTCTGAACTCTGGGAAAGCTAGGTAGGAAATGCGATTAGGAAGCCTGGGAAGATGCAGGATCTCATATGGCTAAGGGATGAGAAAGTGGGTATTCCCGGCAAAAAGCGACAGACACACACACACACAGGTTCCTCCTGATTCCACAACTCCCTGGGGCAGAACAAACCATGCTGTAGGAAGCCACATGCTGAGGCTGTCCACCTCCACCCATTAGAGGGGGAACCAGAACAGTGTGGAGGCGATGTCTGCCAGAACTGTCTTTTCTCCTTGAGGAATGTAGTAAAATCTGTAGAGGAAGCCCAAACGTCCTCCAATGGCCAGATTGTAAACCAAGTTATTGAGTGTTTTTAAGGTTCACAGCACCTCACACTCTATTTCAAAGGGAGGGAAACTTTCTAACATGGCAGAGGAATTTGTGTTTCTTCCCTTTCTCAGGCTGTGGTTGTGAGTAAAGGGTTTGCTCTCCTGTGCGGGTCACTTGTGTGAGACGGGTGGATCCAAGCACAAGGTCACATCCCACAGGAGATGAGAGGGTGCTGCCCACACCCTACATAGGACTAGCAGATTCCAGGCCCTAAATAATACACCTCTGGCTGCCTAAAATAATCCCTTTTTAATTTCAACAAACCCAGAAAGAGTTTGCCATATACTGTTCAGAGGAGCTCAGAGCCTCCAAGGAAGGGGCCAGCCAAGTAAGTCAAAGAGTGGTTTTCATGGGTGTGGGCACCAGGATGAGGCTAGAGAGGGGCTGCATAAAGAAGAGGAGCATTGTGTGGCCTCCAAGACTTCTGGACCCATGGCCATGCCCAAGGTTGCCAAACATCCGCCCCTTTCTCTTGGACACGGAGAGAAGGGCTCCTTGAAGCTTTCCAGTGTGTCTTGCCTCTCCTAACTCATCCCAGACTGGTCGGCTCTACAAATCTCAAAAGAGGACAATTCCTCAGTCACCCTTGCTTCTCTGCCTATCCCACGACATGAACACAAAGACTGTTACTGGATCACTTCATTTAGCCACATTGCTCTTTCAGTCATATGCCCACTCCCAAAGGCAAGGCTCTGGGGGAATGGTGGCTCTTTTTCTTCCATGTAATTTGGGGTTCTTGACTCTTTCCTCTTCTTCTTTTCCAGAACATGAGGCTCTGAGAGGCACAATGGTCTTGACGAGCGCTACTCTTCTGCTCCTTTGTCCCTGTCCCCCTTTGCCCCCTCCACCCCAGCCCCTGTTTTAACAGTTCTATTTTTCTTTCCTGGGGGGTGATTCTTGATGGCACAGTGAGGTATGACTCCATTGTGGTTTCCCTTGATCCCATGAGGTGGTGCCACTCCCTTTCCCTGGGACAGGGGGACTGAAGCACAAAGCAGCATTGCCCAACAAGGCTCACGCTAAAACAATTCTTTTTATTTTTAACTACAGTGGGAAAGCTCAGTGACGTGGGAAGCTCCCTTCAGATGCTCCACCCTTCAGCCCCAGATTTCCAGTCCTTTTCCTGTTGGAATTTTAATACCATCTGTTTATTATTATTATTTTTTTAATGGAGGAAGAACCTCATGCTAATGAGTTGTGCAAACAACACCATTCCTTTGTTACTATTTGAAGGGGTAAAGACCGTAGTGAACTGTGTTTATGTTAAGATATCCATTTCTTGTGCTGGGTTGATTTCAGATTGGTGCATTTTCACTTATCAGGGACCTCTGATTCTAGCAGAACAAAATCAGCTACTTACTCTAGTTACTGTAAGCAGACACATAACTTTTACTGTAATTTGAAAAACCTTGCACTGTAATGGTTTAAAAAAAAGCAAATCTTATTGAAACTGATTTTGTATTTTTGATTACATCTGAATTTTCACATTTTTGTATCTAACCGTGACCACGATAGTGCTTCCATAGCTTGTGTTCAAGGTCTTGTTTCTTTCCAGGTTGAATTCTTAGGGTTGTGTTGACACCAAATGTTTAAGGGGCAGGACTGGGGCCTGGCTAGCAGAACCTGTCATGGGGGTGTGTCCTTCTTCTGCCAGATTACTGGCTGGCAACAGGAAACCTTGCCCAGACTGGAGCAAGCCGACGTCGCATTTCATTGCGCGAATTTCCACAGACAGCTCATATCTCCAACTAATTTCAGGCCAATGATTTTGGCCAAACCTTTGCCAAGGACTCTCAAAACTGAGCTGCCCCCACCCCTGCACTACCCAGCTTCCTGGGTAAGGGAGGACATTTTTTGAAAACAAAACTTGTGAAATTAATTTGTGATTATGATTTTTTCTTCTTGCTGGAAACGTGCTGGGAACCAGACAGCATGATGTTATCGCTCTTTCTGCTTTTCCAAACCAATACACCTGTTGTGCTCTTTTGTTTCTTAGTGAAGAAAAATTCTAGACACAGACCTAACTACGAACTCTTTTCCTCCTGTATTTCTGATTAGCAATTCTCCCTCTGTATTCCTGACTTGTTGCAGTGTTTTCCTTCTTAGCATTGCTTCTCATATTTTACTTTATTTCTTTACTGAACAACAACAACAAACCCACAAAGGAACAAATAATCTCTTTCTCTTTTTCTCTCTTTCTCTCTCTGATGTGTAATGTTGTGTTGTCCAGATTCTGTATAAAAATATGTATATGATGTATCTGATATTTGGCAGCCACTGGCTGTAACTTTAACCAATATAATTAACAAAAATGCATAATGTTGGTGTTTGATTTTTTTTTTTACAAAAAAAAAACCCAACTTAGTTAAGATGTTTGTGTATTTTTGCATGGT
Organism: Neomonachus schauinslandi; assembly: GCF_002201575.2. NCBI lineage: Eukaryota > Metazoa > Chordata > Mammalia > Carnivora > Phocidae > Neomonachus > Neomonachus schauinslandi. The sequence goes on along the minus strand of NC_058404.1, from coordinate 51,975,280 downwards.
TAAAATGTACTTAGTGCATTGAGAAATGTTGTGGAGGTACTCAGTGAAAAGGCCGGTTTACTTTTTGATTCTAATGGTGATTGGTTGTTGACCAGACTATTCCCTATGATATCTGTCTTTAATTTAGCATACTTCTATTTATAACTTGTTTTAGTACTCAAGATTCAGCATAGTGTATCTATCTATCTCTATTGTATTTACTGTTCCTTAAAACCAGGTTGTGGAAGTTCACGTTGTCTGGCACAGATGCCTACATCGCCAATTTCTGTTGAGTTGTGTTCCATTCACTTTGCTGTACAGTCCAGATCTGAAGCATCCCTGGCCCCGTAGACAAAGCCTGTCATCTCTCCTCCCAGAAGTCTATTCCTTTGAGCAGTACTGTGGTTTTCCCTTCTCGTGGAACATCTTTCTTTTTCTCCCCTCCCCCGCCCCTGCCCCAACGTAGTTATATAAAGGAGGAGAGGAGGACGGTAAGTTAAGTAGGAATCCGAGAATTATTTATATTTTATACATAATACTACTTATATTATCGAGAGACAGGCAGGCAGACTTTGTGAAGTAAGCAGAAAGGCAGTGGAAGATTTTGACGGACTCGGAGATGGAGGTCCTGGGTTTTCCTTACAGGTGTGTCACTAAATCAATAGGAGAGATGAAGAAGAACTGTCTGTCCTCCTTGTTCCTGTTTCACCATATGTAAGATGACAAAGCACTGAATTTTCGGGGAGGGGAGGCAACTACACTTTCTTGAGTCTTCAGTGCATTCAGAGCAAGAGTGGGTCTTTAACTGCCTAAGAGATTTAACTGCTGTGTGTTCAGAGACCATGCTCTATGCTCGCAACATCCTTTCCCCTCCTCAGGACATCTGGGCTTGCTCGGGGTCGGGGGTGGGGGGGGCGGGGGGAAGACACATCTTTTTAAGAGTCAGGAGCTGTTCCAGGCTGAGGTTATCCTGCATCCAAAGTCTTCTCTTCAGCTAGGTGGCTCCCACGCAGCTTGGAAGGAGATGGGATTGGTAGGCAGTATTTCTGGCGAATGCCATCGAGCTTCTGTCCCCTCGAGTCTTACCTTTTCTTGAATCCAATAAGAATCCATGGGCTTGTTTTCTCCAGGGCATACAAGGAGTTTGCCATCTTCTATTTTTCCTACCCAAAACTCTGATAGATACCCCCCACTGCTAGGAACCAGCATACATAGTTGTATTAGAAGCACCTGTATTTCCAGTATTTGTGGTTTTGCAGACACTGGTTTCTTGGCAGACAGATGCAACCTGTCTCCAAATGGGCCTTCCCTTCCTCCTCAGATCTGGAGACAAAGCCAGTCCTCTAAGGTCTTTGGGGCTTCTTGGCTCAGCAGTGAAATGTCAAACCTGACAGCCGACCATGTAGAAAATGAATACTGCTTTTCTCACTCTTCAGAGGGAAGACCTCAGAGCTCAAACACTTCCTAAGCATCTTGTCATGGGCATTTCAACCTGCTGCAATATATGTGACTGTGAGGATTGATCTCATTACTGACCATTGGTAGTGGACATCTTTCAAACTATATTGAAATTTTTATTAGGTTTGAATAGCACTTGCTACTTTTCCTCAGAGTAAGGTTGAATGCGAAGGGGCAGGATTCCACAGAGATGTGGCCGGTACTACTCTTTTCCTGCCTGGCTGTTTCAAGGCCAGGGTTTGCCAGATGGAGTGGCATGAACATGCTGACCTTGTGCGGGGGTTGAACTTCTCTCCTCCAAACCCTCTCCCACCGTGACAGTAGCCAGGAGTCCCAGGAACCTGTTAGAAAATTTACTCACCATCCCTAAGAATAAGATTTGTTCCCTTTGAGGCAAAGCTAGTAGAGAACGTCTTGATCCTAGAATTCAGCCCCTTCCTCATATCTATTCCAGACGAATAATCAGTACTCTAGACCCCCAGATTATGAATGCCAGCAAGGCCCAGTCTCCTCCCTGGACAGATGAGGAGACTGAAACCCACAGAGAGATGAAGTAATTTTCCCAAAGAAATGCAGTTAGAAATTCGCAGAGCCAGAATCAGATCCCACATTGAAATGCTCTTTCGTCCCTCTTCTGACTTACAACCAGTAGCTGAGAGTCCCTCTTTTAATTTGTGAAATTCAGATATTTCCCCGAATGTCATGCTTTATATAAGTCTCTGGGAGAGAGAAGAGTTTATTTTTTCATGATGACAGGCAATGTGAACTCACACTTAATACACACTCCCTCTCCAAGTCTCATTTTGAATGAGAAATGAGCTGATATCTTATTTACCTATATTTTTGAGGAGCAAGGAAGAACAATGAGAGTAAGAAACAGCAGAATCTTAATCTATAAACTGCCCTACTAAGTCTCTTGCTAGAACAGATTTTTCAAAGTAATCAGAGTAATCTGTCCATCCACCCAGCCACCCCATCTCTTGTCCAGCCTTTCTGACTTTCTTGGATCTTTTCCATTCCCGGGGCACTTGATCTCTCCAGAAAAACTTTTTACAGTTGCTTTTGGCTATTTGTTTCAGGAAGTCCACAACTTCTTAACCTGAGCAAGTCTTCATAATCTGTTTTTTTTTTTTAAATATGCACTTCTCTCGGCTAACTTATTTTCTTTTTTATTTTATTTTTTTAAGTAAGCTCTTTGCCCAGCATGGGGCTTGAACTCACAACCCTGAGATCAAGAGTTGCATGCTCCACCAACCGAGCCAGCCAGGTGCCCCTCTCTGCTTTTACCTCAACCAAGCTACCAGAAACAAGTGTGTTTTCCTTGTGCAAAATGGTGGGTCCAGGGACTTCCTTGGGTGTCATTCTTCTAGAGGTTTTCTGACCTCACCTTCCCCTTTATAGGAGCTTAGAAGCACCTGGTTTATCTGGTCTATTTTCCTTTGGGAGGACTCTTTGAGGTTTGTCCCCATAAGCTTACAAGGATGTATCTAGAATGTTTATATTTTAATTTGCAAATAAAGTCTGCGGTTTGCTACTGAAGCCCCTTGGTTCCCTATCAGTGTCATCACTGAGAAGGGTCCAGTGAGTCCTGCCTTCCTTTCTCTCAGCCTCCAGTTCTTAAAAGTCTTATTCTTATTCGATGGAGAGATATCTTTGACTCCAATTAGATTATAGTGCTGTTTCTCTAAAGAGAACAAGTACCCTGAGTTGAAGATTTTTATAGAAATTTATTCCTTTAAATGGCTACCATTCCTGCCCTTTCCAACCCTACCCCTGTAATAAATGTGATGCTCCCCTCCCCCCACCAGGCCTTCAATCAGGTTCTAGAGGAAACTGAATGCTGCCAGGAGCCCAGGAAGGACATTCATTGTCCTTCTTGGTGGTGGTTCCCCTGAGAAGAAGTGGCTACAGTGACTGCTTTGAGCTATCAAAGGCGGGGGTCTCCCTTTGAAATGTTGGGGCTGAAGAGAGTCTTCAAAGAAAACGCCCCTCTGGGGCTTTGTAAGAGAAGAGAACTTCTGTCGTTAATATGTTCTTAAGGCTAATTGGCAGGAGTTTTGAAAACAGCCATCTGCTTTTCAAGGTAGTAAGAGCAGAGCTGAAGAATATGACACTTGTTCAAGCATTAAAGCTAACTAAAATATCCTAATCCCTGCAGAAAGAGCGCTGGGTTCTAATAGTGGCTCTGCATTAACTTCCCATGTGACTTTGGGCACTTAACCACCGGGTTCTGCCTTTAAAATGAAGGATTAAGCTAGATAATCTCCATGGGGAATTGTTTTGTATTGTGGGTAATTTCAAACCATATTTTTAAGCACATATTAGAGTCAAATTGTTCAGTGACGCCCTACAGAGCTACCAATCGACTTCAGTAATGATCAACTCATGGCCAATCTTCTTTCATCTGGACTCCCACAGCTTGATGATCACGTTTGCTTCATTATAGATGTGTCATGGTCCTTGGATTCCTGGATGAAATGTTGCCCATTTTTCTTAGAACCAAAACAAGACCACTTCTACCAGAGAAAGGTCAGGCAGAGCACTAGTCCCCTGATGGCTGGCCATTACAACCAGCATTTGTCTTTCTGAACATCTTGTCCCACCAATGCCCCTGCTGGAGGTGGCCTTCAGTAATTAGAGCACAACCATTGGGTCCAAGACATCACATCCTTAGGCCCCAGGCATCTCCTGGAGAGCCCTTGCATCAGACTGCAATCTCATTCTACAGGATGAGGGGATATCTGTGTTGTTCACTGAGACCACATGTGGTTCATTTGCTGGAGTAAGTGGTTGTAACTTTTAGCAACTGCTTGAGAGCCAGTTCTTGAATTCCAGGGTCTTAGTAGTCCCAACACCCAGCATCTTGCCAGAAGATGCTCAAAACGGCAGGTAGCTCTCAAGGTTTATCCTTCCCATAGCATTTCAAGGTCCATCTCCTTTACTCCAAAATAAGAAGAACGGAAAAGATTCTTGCATCTGTTTTGTTCAGTATTCTGTACATCTCTCTGTGAGTGACTTCAAAGGAGCTTCTATTACTCCCCTAAGAACCCACCCATGGGCTCACAAACCTTCCAAGGATCTCACACTTCCATGGATTTTGTAGCTGTCATTTGATCGGACGCAGGGGAAATATTCCTGAACCTTGAAAGGCTAGTCCTGTTCTCCAGGTGAATATAGACCTTCCTGAAGCATGTGAGTGTCAGGCCTGCCTTTCTAGGACATATGGTGTTCAAGGCCATTGAGATGGGCCAGAGACAGTCTATAGTCAAGGACTTACCCTAACTGCACAAACCTTGGTGCTTCCACTTTTCACTCGATAGCTGGGTGAGCATAGCCTGCCCTCCTGAAAGAACTTCAAGAAAGAGAGTCTGGAGAATAAAATGCCCCAAGTCAGGGATAAGCCTTCTTTTCCATGGAGCCTTCTAAAGGGCACGCCCTCCGCTACTGCGTACTGTAAATTCAGAGCTTCGGGAGCTGAGGCCTCCTGTGCTTGGGGGAAAGGTAGCTGAGGAGAAAAGGAGTCCTTCTCACCTTTTGTTTACCTTCAATCTGGCTGAATTTAGCTGCCCTTAACTTCTAGTTTGCTAAAGTCCTTATTGCCTTAACAACCACCTAAGAAGCAGTCAGAACCAGAAAAGAAAGCCCCTTTGTTGGCATTCATTGTTAACCCCTACACCTGTCCCTGTCTCCCCAGTGCTGCTGTGTCTGAAAAGAGTCCCAGCCCCGTCTCCAAAGCACTGGGTTAGCCTCTGCTGAAACAGAAACGTACCCAGGCTAAGGACAAACCCAGAACTGCTCAGACGGGGAGAGATTCCCCACACCACACTTTCACTGCTGACAACTGTGGCTGTCCTTCAGACTTGGCTTTGCTTCAGATCTGGACTCCTCACGCATCCTCCCCTCCACCTCTTGTTCCAGAGACCCTCCACACCCCATCCTCCTCAGTGCCATTCCTGAAGACCATCTAGACTTTGTGTTCTCCTGAACATTCTACTCACCTTCAGCTGCAGCGTATTTCGTCAGCCTCTCCACCAAGCTCTTTAAAACGAAAGGCAGTTGCTGTCTTCCCATGGACAATAATGAATGTATCTACTGTAAGTGCAGACCATGTAGAGAAGTGGCTGGGTTTATCAAAAAGAGAGTTTTTGTAAAGCCTGTTTATTTTTTTAAGTCAGTTTTGAGCATTTCTATTTTACCACCCTTCACATGGTTTTGGGGAACCCAAATTGTATCAAGGTCTCATGCCAAAACAAGCCAAAAGTTGTTTTCTTTACCTTTTTCCTCCATGCACCATGATTTAAATGATTGTTTCAGTGTCATTTTAAATGTTTTCTTGTGACATGTACTGACGATAAAAGTCATCTTGACAAAAAAAAAAAAAGATTTATACATGAATCAGAAAGTATTTATTTCAATTTTGTACCTTTCCATTTTAATACATTATAATGTATTGACTCAACTGAGATAATATAAACAGTTCATTTTAATAACATGTGTCTGCGTGTGACTTTTCCTTTATTCACAGTCAGGGAGGGACAAATAATCGTGGAGTGGAAAATTCTGGGGGCTTATTGGCATCAGTGTGAGCAGAGTGTTGCCTCTGACTCAACCAAAGACTTCTCGGCAGCAGCCAGAGACCCCTCCCACCCCCCCCAGCCCCAGGAGTGGAAGAGACTTTACAGGGGAAATGAGGAGGTAAGTGGGTGGGCCCTCCAGGCATCAACTAACTGCCTCCTGATATCCTGACACACACTTCCCCATGTAGGGAGCATCATAGAGATGCCACTACTTACTCGTGGAGCCTGAATGCAGCCTAGCAATCAAAGGTTGGGATAAGGGCCAGAAAGGGGAAAACCCAAAGCAGATAAGCTGAGAAGCTAGGGAGAAAATTCAGTGTTAAGTGTTGGGGGGTGAAGGGTGGGAAGAAACAGAAAACTTCTGGGTTAGATTTTCTGGATGCAACACTTTCTTTCCCCCGATACCTTGTGCTAGAAATTCTGCAAATGAATCCCTGGGGCAAGGTGCCTTCAAACAAAGCCTACTGACAACCAACCAAATGGCTTCTTCTTGCTTCCTTAGTATAATTCCTTAGGGCTTATAAATATAAAACTGAATACAACCATACTCATTTCAGGCTCTTTACTGGAGGGTGGGAGAGAAGGTGGGCACAGGAAGCAGGAGGGTGGGAGAGAAGATGGGCACAAGAAGCGGGGGGGGCGGGGGGGGACCTGGAGAAAGAGGGGGGAGCTGTCAAATGCAACTGCATCCGAAAGGCGTTAGGGAAAACTTTCCCCAAGCATATTTGGCAAAGGGGGTGGTAATTCCGTGAGCCTCATGATATTAATCTCTAGTCTTCTCTGTATGTTTGAACATGTTCTAATTTTCCAAGGTGTCATCTGGGAGGACAGAAACACTACTTGAAAGGAATCCATCAGCCCTTTCTTCCAGTAAAAGTTTGGCTCAATGTGGGACTCCTCTGAGAAGAGAGAGAAAGAGAGATTTTATGTCTAGGACTCTGGGAGGAGAGATGGATGTTCTCAACAATCAGCCATTTGATCAATCTCCTTCTGCAACCCCATTCTCTCCATTCCCTCCCTTTTCCTCCTCCCCCACCCCCTCCACAATTTTGTTTTTTAATCCTCCCCCACCCCCTCCACACTTTTAAGCCCACAAGTTTCTACACTTGCCCTTTTTGGGCACCTCCCCTCTGGCCTAGGCTCCTTGAGTGCAAGCTTATCTCGGCCAGCAAGAACACATCAGAGAAAGGCAACTGTAGCCGGTGAGTCAAGGGACCTCCCTTTGATTTCTTCATCACCCCCACTCCATCTCAGCCTCTTCTTCTGGGAACATTTGTGTGTCCCATACAGGAGATTCATTAATGGATTGAGTCCTAAGCCAATACTTTAGAAATGATCAGTTGCCAATTATATAAAATAGGAAGCTCTTCAGCCCTACGAAGACTCATCTACCAGGAAAGACATAGAAAGCCCCTCCCACCCATTCCTTTCCAAAGCTCTTTTCCAAAACTCCCATTAAACTGACTGGTAATCTTTAGCTTGCAGAGGATTTAGCTGTTTGAAGAGAGCTTGAGTTCTAAGGAAAGGATGTGGGAGGTGCTTATTATCTTAAACTGAAATCCTTTCTAAATTGAGTTGATCTGCTTTGCTAACCCAGTTCATCAAAGGCAACATAGAAGACCCTTTTCAGATATGTGGGAAATTTGCCCTTAGGGAATATGAGTCCAGAATTTGAGATTCTTCCCCTCTGCCAATGTGTATCTGCAGTTGGGGATTTGTGATTCTGGGTCTTCTTTTCTCCTTAACTTGTAAAGAGGTTTGGACTGCCTTGGTCCTTGGTAGCTGAAGCTGAATGAGAGGCTATTGCAAACAATCCCATAGTTAACTGGGTGTACTGCTGTCAAGTTCACACTTGCTGGCCACATACAGACACACAGACACACACAGACACACAGAATCATGTGTGCATGATACCCTACTACCAGGAGGCCCCAATGCACCACCCATGGGTCCCTGGACCCAGGCATCCAGTCAAGGGCTACAGAGGCCTGTTTAGACACACTCTTCTAAAGCCAACAGAGGAGCCATCCTTCCTCTGTGCCCTGCCCTGCTCATCTTTCAACCTAGCTTTCTTCTTTCTGGCCCCTTCTTTTGCTTACTCTCCTCTCACACCTGACCTGATTTCTTCCCTTCAATGCCACAAAAAGGGAGGGATCACCCATGGGACTGAGAGTGGAATTCTTCATCCTCCCTATGCCAGACTTGGGCAGACTAGAAAAGAATTCCAGGTGGCCTGGGTCCCCCTAAAATTCTTTGACTAACAGAGCTCTGAGAGTAGACTTCCGGCTATTTCCTTGCCTTGAGTCATTCTCCATCCTTTGGAGAGGTTCTTTTGTCTGGTGCAGAGTGGGTTTGGGGGCATATTCATTCAAATAAACTCAGAGTCCTCTTCTAATAACTTCTTGAGTAGGGCAGACCCACATACCAACCCCTCACTTGATATATATCAAGCCAAGGAAGCACATACATTGATGCAGCACCTTTAGGAAAAGAACCTCCCTCCCTACCTCCCACCCACATACACAGGGATGGCAGAAATGTGAGGCTTGCAAATGGGCACAGGGGAGACATATGCAGGGGAAGGGGAGCCCCAGAATCTTTGGTAAACATCACGGGGCTACCTGGGACAGAGCTGCTTCTCAGATCCCCTCTGTACACCCTCCTCAGATGTTGGAAAGGGAGCATTAATCTAACTCAAGTGTTGAATTGTCAGACCAGACTGCAGCCTGCGTGGCTTCTGGTCAATGGGAGCTGGTCTGGTCTCCTGCACAAAGAGGGGCAGAAGTTTAGGAGGCTCCTTCTAAAGGACACATGACACAATGCTTAGGAAAAATGTAGACTACAAAGTAATAATAGTTAACAATATTAATATGTACACTGAAAACCCCCCAACTCTATTTGAATTATATTCTCATCTTATTATGTAAACTCTCCTCATCTATATTCTTTTGAAGAGGAAGGGCCTTGGGCATTAGGGGAAGAATTTTATTTTATTTTATTTTATTATTTTTAGAGAGAGAGAAGGGGGGGGGAGAATCTTAAGCAGGCTCCACAACCAGCAGGGAGCCCAATGCAGGGCTCAGTCTCACGACCATGACCTGAGCCAAAATCAGGAGTCACTTAATCAATTGAGCCAGCCAGGCACTCTTTTGGGGGGGGGGGGGGGAGGGAGGAATTTTAGAAGCTGTACTAGGAATACAGAAAATCTGCTGTGTCTTGCCCTCTGCCTGGAAATACATAAACATCAACAGAGAGAAGGAAGAAAAACACTGGGGAAGTTTTTCATTATCTGTTTGTTTTCTGGGAGTAGCTGTTCCCTTATAGACTGTGAACCAAGAGGCTAGAATCACAAAATGATGTTGGATGACTTCAAGAAAACATATATGCCTCTGGAAAATCAGCTCTGCTTAGAGCCTGGACTCCCAAGTGGGCTTTTTTTCCCTCCCACTTGATTCTCCTACTTGGTGAGGGATAGTCCCCAGATTTGCTTTCCAAATGTCCTTACTAAATGTCAGGTAAGAGTGAAAGGGAATCAAATAACCATCAGACAATAAAATACAAAGACCTGAGCCCCCATGTTCTGCCCCTTGCCACTGCCTTCTGCACATGATCTGAGCTAGTTCAGCTCTAGTCCTAGTAGATTGGCATGGCCTCCAGACACCATACCTGTAGCCCCCATTTCTTGGTTCCTGGCCTGGCTCCATGCAGAGGACCTCTTCTTCTTATGGGCCACCCCACCCCCACACAAGCTCCCTAAGCAAGAGCTTGCCAACTTTTTGAATAAGGCCAAGAGAGTTGAATCCCCTCGACAATGTTCCTGAAATTTCTCTGCCCCTCTTCTGTTTCCTCTGAGAGACATGATTCTATTCTCTGGTGACTGATGCAGTAAATAATCTCACCTTTTAGGTGAGACCCCAAATCCACAGAGGCAGCCCTATCCTTATAATGCCAATAATTAATTATTAAAATATTAGTTTCAGCTGTGCTGTCAGGATGCCTGGATTTAATTCTTGGCCCTTACTGTCCATATAAACTTGTTAATATCTCTGCACCTCAGTTTTCTCATCTGTAAAGTGGGGACAACAACATCATCCACCTCGCAGGGATTTTGTGAATAGTAAGTGGAATAATACATGTAAAAAAATGTAGAACAATGCCTGCTCCTGACAAAGATTCTCTCCTTGACCAACCTGTAGCCAGGTTCCCCTGAGCCCTCTCATCCACTGGGCTTCAACCTTGGCCTACAAAGAGGTGAACAAAATATTAACATAGTTTCTAACAACTCAAGTCTACATCTCCTGGATGACCCTAGCCCCTCTCTTAAAGAAAACTCAAAGCTGCCAAAAGAATTTACTGTTTGTTTCAGGCAACACCTGAAGATAGGGCCCTGTCTCCCAGCCTCTGTGGGAGGGGAGGAGCCTAACTTGGGTACACCCCAGTTAGCAAACCCAGATGGGTTTCACATGGGCCAAACTCCTGCCTGCTTTTCGTGATTTTTCACTTACCGGACTCTACTGAGACCCCTCTAATCCTCCTCCCTATGCCCTCATTCTCCCTTTAAAATGTCTAGTCACCTCTGTGCAAGTCAAAGGTGAGTTCAGTTCATGTGGATGGACTCTTTTCCCTATTGCCCTAGCGCACATATTACTGATTAAAGTCTGTCCCAACCACTTTAAATATTCTCCAGCTTTGTTTATCTTTGACACCACATAGTAACACTCAATAAATGATAGCCATTATTATTATCATTTAGCATTATATAATATTTTCCTTTTTGTGCTGGTTGCTACAAGCTCAAGGCCACTTTGGACCTTTAACTCATGCTTACGGTACATATTTCTATACACTAACTTTACCCTTGACTTACCTTATTTTTCCTACCTATATTTTCTCACTTTGACCGGATTTCTTCATATTTTTAAAATATCTGTGGCCCATGTATTTTTGCATGCCACCTCAAATTTTCCTGATGAAGGAAGCAATACATTATAAAAATAAAATTAAAATAACAAAAAGCAAATATAGTAAGCCAGAAGATCAATTGCTCAAAGCTGGGTTTTTTTGGTTTTGAATTTTTGCTTATGTTTTCTACAAATATATTATGGAGGTTGAGGCCTAGAAAGAAAACTTAATGTTTGTCACCTCCTCATCTCACCATAGAGTTAGAACCAACTAGTAAGGATGAAAAGTCATGAAGTCTAATGGCCAGAAATCATTGTTTCAGAGGCTACAATTTCAGGAGCAATTTGTGTGTGTTTAGATTTGGCTCTGTCTGTGAAGTCACTAAGTCGTGCAGGAGAGTCACCACCTACCCTGTGCTTTACTTTTCCTACATAAGAATGTGATTAGATATGGTCCCTTGTTGCCTTCCTTCTCCCCTGGAATAGACATTCTGCCTTTACCAGACCCCTCGGGCTCACTGAGGTAAAGGTAAGCAAAAGCTGATGGATTTGGGGAAAGAAGGCAAGAAAAAGAAAACTTATTTAGCTGCACAACCAGAGAGACATAAGAGATGTCACAGAAACCAACCCCTAGATTACTCTGTTAAAGACAGTTAATACTCCTCACTCAATGGAGCCCTGTGCAGCTAGCATAGCTCTCTTGTACCATGGAAACTTCTTCCCCAATCCCCTTCCCTACCATCCAGGCCTTCTTCCTGCATTATTTGAGCGTAAAAATATGCCAAGTTCAGCTCTAGTTCAGCTGATACCCCAGCATCCCTCCTTCCCGCCCACTAGACAACCCCCCCCCCTTAGCCTTTCTTCTTAGAAAAAGCTGGAGACAATGCTTGGAACTACACCAAAGGCAATTCTTGTCCAAATGGAAAACTCCTACATGCCCTCTTGTTTTGAACTCAACATTCATCTGGGTTTTGTTATATAGACAAAGGGTAAAATCATATAGGTTCCCCAGGATGAAAAGGATGAAAAATACTTGGGTTTTAGCTAAGGCATTCGATGACTGGGTTAAACACAGAATCATGATCACAACTATTACATCAGCTACTACTACTTCTTTATCATTTATAAATCCGTAGTTAGCTTGGATTTGCCTGTATTAGGAACAGGAAACCAGGAAGAAAGAGCAATGGAGGCATACTGATGGCAAGACAAAGAGCTGCAGCAGACATGAAAGAAGCCAGAAGTCCAGGAGAGAAGTCTCCTTGGGTGACATCTAAAAGAAGAGGTGGCTAAAATCCTGAGAAAGTATGAGCCCTAGAAGGGAATGAGGCTGTGGGGAGAAGAGGAGACCAAACAACGACTTGAGGTGATAGCTAATGTTAGACATTCTAAGGAGGGAGAAATGGTAGGGCAGAGGGAGAAAATAAAATGTGGGGAAAGCAGAATATGACAGAGCAAGTGCTTAGTGAATGTCAGGTAGTGACAGAGGGAGCGCAGTGAGAGCTGAGGAAGGCCTTAGGGTTTGGAAGGAGGTTACTGGTGATCTTAGCAAGGTATCATAACATCCTCACTCTGGGAAGACAATAGAAGAGTTAGGACTCACCCAGCCTGAGAACACAGAGGAATAGGGTTTGTCAACCTCATCCCCCATTAGAAGCCAAGTCTCTTCAGTAGATATTTCTTTTATCATTCACTGGCTTTGGCTTTGGCTTCGCCATGCTGAGTTTGACTTCGAAGAATCAACAGCTCCACGAAAAAAGAAGTGGCCCAGGCAAGATCCTGATAGTACCAAATGAGGTTCTTCTAACTACACTTCATTATTACCTGGGAATATAGTGTTTACCCCAGGGCCCCGTGTCTGGTCAAGAAGATTGGTGCCCCTGCCTCTAAGTGAGGCTTCTTCTCTGCCTTAAGTGTAACTCCTTCCCCAGCTGGCTAAAGATCTACAAGGCTGCCACATGCACACATGCAGAGAGGAAGACAGAGAAATCAAGATGGGCAAGCCCACCCCAGAGAGACAACCCTGGCTCAGGCTATTCCTTCTGTCACCAGAAAGAAAGCCACATCCATGTAGGACACGGGACTTTCACCACATATGGTGACCCTGAACACTAGAAAATGTGGTCCAACTGGTATCTTGAAACCTGGACCCCATCAGTTTAGTGTATCTTTAATTGTCTTATGGAGGAAGAAGTTGGAGGGCAGGGCACAATATATATCTTCCTGACCACCTCCTTAACCCCCCACAAGCTGCTAACAAACGTCAAATGGTGCTTCCTAGGGCTTTGTGATTCGTATCTCTGGACTGTCTAGAGAGTTAACTTTTTAGAAGAGGTTAAATATGGGCAAAAGACCCAAAGAGACATTTCTGCAAAGAGGATATACAGGTGGTCAATAAACACATGAAAAGATGTTCAACATCATTAGCCATCAGGGAAATGCAAACTAAAACGTGATAGCACTATACCACCAAAAAATAGTGACAATGCCAAATGCTGGGGAGGATGACGAGAAACGAGACCACTCATACATTGTGGATGGGAAAGTGAAATGGTGCAGCTACTCTGGAAAACATTTTGTCAGTTTCTTACAAATCTAAACGTGCAATTACGTGATGACTCGGCAGTTGCGCTCTTGGGCATTTATCTCAAGGATAATGGATATTTATTTTCACACGAAAACCTGTACAGGGATGTTTATAGTGATGGTCCAAAAACGAAAATAGCCCAGACATCTTTCAACAGTTGAATGGTTAAAACAGTAATACACCTATATCTTGGAATCCTGCTCAGCAATTAAAAAGGTACAGAATGTTGATACACGCAACCTCTTGGATGAATCTAAAAACCAAGGCCATAGATGGCTGGTTTGCCTGTGAATACCTCAGTTGTCATTTTTATCAGAAGGGAGTTTCAAAGCCATGTTAACTTCTTCAGAGCTCCCCCTCAGATACCTAGGAATTTCCACAGAGTTGTGTCATAGGCCAATGCCAGGCAGGGCAGCCCAAACAGACCTAGAAAGGTGGTCATGGTGTCTGAACGTCTGGGACAGGCGAGGCAATCAAGACACTGGGGCCAGAAAACAACAACAACGAAAAAGAGAGTCAAACCAGGATCAAGAAGTGGGAGCCTAGAGGCCTAAAGGAGACAAATTTGGAAGTAGGGGCTGGGACATCACGGGAATCAAAGCTTTGGGAATGGGAAGTAAGTGACTGGTGGCAGGGCAGAGCAGAGCTGCCAGGAAGAGGCAGTGTGTGTTAGCAGCGATGGTGTCCATGTGGGCCCCCAACCGCAGTCAGCTGGATGTCATTCCCAGTGGTTCCCATGCCCATGTTTCTGCCTCAGGACAATGCTGAATGTGTCCAGCCATTTCCAAAACGTGAACAAACTTCTGTCATCTGTGCCTATAATGGGTTCCCAGCATGCCCTGGATGGAGGGGATAAGGTGGACTTAAGTTCCAGGCAAAATATTGAGGTCCTTTTCACATACAGACAATACTTTTAAAGGGAGCATGCACGCCCCTTTCACATATTAATACATGGAATATATATATTTAAATTATTCTGAGATAATAAAGAAAAATGTGTCATTATGATTTAAAAGTTCTGATGAATACTCTGGTTTCTCTTCAGATTGTATAAATCTTTCGCCTTTTTAAAAGTTCTGATGATATAAAAATATATATTGCAGAAAATAAGAAGTCTCCTGTAATTCCTTTCCTACCCCACTGAAAATGCCAATATTAACAGTTTGGAATATAGTCTCCTCAAATTTTTTCATGCATATGCTAACTGTATATGTACATATATGTAGACTATTACATACACTTTCTTATTTTTAAAAGTGGGATTTAAAAAATGGGGTGCCTATAATATTGCAAATGGTATTACTTCATATCTCTCATAACAAAGCTTTTTCAAGGGACTAAACATGAATTAACTTTGTGTAAGTCAAAAATGTCTAAAAGGACTTCTAGAGATTTCCTTAAACCATCCCGATGTATTTGTGCTCCATGATCATGGCCTCCTCTTCACCATCTCCTCAATTCAGCAACGACCCAAGCTAGTGGCTTAACAGGTCTCCGATTCTATGGGATTCTAGGTCCAAAGATAGCCGCTGCCCCAGGAATCTCTCTCATCTGTTACCCGTGCTGCAATTGCTACTGGACAGATCAAGATGGTGGCCTTGTTGTGCAGTTAAAAAACAAAACTGTATGCACTCCAATACAAACAGCCATCTCTTTAGTTCCTTCTCCACATCAGGTGCTGTCTTAAACTATGTAAGGATTTCATTTTGGACGTTCTATTAAATGGCTCCATTTAACAAGCATCACAATGCGAATACCTCAGTTGTCATTTTTATCAGAAGGGAGTTTCAAAGCCTCCCTTTGAGGGAGGCACCATTATTTTCCCTAACAAATGGGGCACAGAACATTTAGTAGCCTGCCCAGGGTCAGCAACTGGCAAATGGCAGAAAAAGATGCAAGAGGGATAGGGACATGAAGAATAAGGAAGGGGATGGGGCGCCTGGGTGGCTCAGTCGTTAAGCGTCTGCCTTCGGCTCAGGTCATGATCTCAGGGTCCTGGGATCGAGCCCCACATCGGGCTCCCTGCTCAGCGGGAAGTCTGCTTCTCCCTCTTCCTCTGCCTCTCCCCCTGCTTGTGAACTCTCTCTCTCTTTCTCTGTCAAATAAATAAATAAAATCTTAAAAAAAAAAAAAAAAAGAATAAGGAAGGGGCAGAATCAGACCCAAGAACTGCCTATAATTCTCAGGGCAAACAACAGTGGCCACTTGGGGTATTACTGTGCTACAGCTCACTAGGCATCCTGGTATGATTTCTACATTAATTCTCACAGCAACCCTCTGGGATAGCAGATGAAGAATCAGAGAGATGACATAACTTGCAGGTGTCAGAGCTAGATTTGAACCCTCTAACTTTGGAGCTCGCTCTGTTAATTACTCCACCAAAGAAAATCACTACAGGAGGGCAGACTACACAAGTAGAAATCCATAGGCTATGAATTGCTTACCTAGAGAGCAGCAGAAGCCAGAAAGAAGATTCTAGAAGCCGTCAGGGAGAGGCAAGAATAGGGCTTGGGAAACCTCCTTAGGAGATTGCAGAATCTCCACTTGTAATTGCCATGGTCCCTGCCTGACAAGATGCTTTCCCACTCTCAGGACCAGCCAGTGGCAGGGGTGGGGGAGTGGAGGGTGGGCGTGGGTCTCAGCAACTCAGTTCTGGAAACCCTCTCAAGCACTGACTAAGTCGGCCATCACACATCCTTTTCCATCACCCAACTCCCACCCTGTGGGTCTATTCATTACCTTTGCAGGCACCTCCCTGCCCTCATCCCCATCACCCTCCCCTCTCCCACCTGCAGCCCTGACAATATCTCAAGATATGAGAAACTAAATGTCACCCCTTCACTCAATGGCTAGAGAAGGCTAATAGAAGACAATAAAGAAAAAAATTGTAAGGCAGTGAGGAAATCAGATTTTTTTTTTTTCTTTTGACATCACTGTGTGAATTTGATCTCTGGGATGTGATTTTCCACTGTTCAGCTTTACAGATTTTGTGAAGGCTAAAGCTTGAAGCCCTAACATTTTGATAGGAAGTATAAACAGAGGAGGAGTCTCAGGCCAGCCCTGCTGCCAAGGAGCCAGAAGGCATTTCTGGACTGGGATCAATAGAGCCTTCCTTTCGCAAGGCTCTTGGCTCACTGATACATTCTCCTGACAGCGAAGCAAAATAGACTCCCCACCCCCCACCCCCCCGCCAGGGAATGGGTAGATAAATCTCAGCAAGACATCATACCAAGCCCCATTTCTGGTGTCTTGGATCTGAGAATGGGAAGGTGCTTCTCAACCTGTGTTCCTCATGTGGCTGGAGGCAGGCTTTGGCAGGACTGCGGGAGATACCCCTCCAGGGAAGGGATGAGTCTTCCATTCTTTGGGTAATAGCCACTGGATTGGCACATTCGGGGAGTTTATATTAGATGCAACTTCCCTGATAACTGACAAAAACAGACTCCCTGGACTGTGTTGGTCCTCCTCAGGAGAAATATCCCCAAAGGCTGGTGGAGGTAGGGTGGAGCAGGGCCCACAGTGAAGTTCCACGGCAGAATTAGCTTTAAATAAATGAGAAAACCAAGCTATTTCCGTCAGCCTGCTTCCAGACTCCCGCATCTCAACTGCCACAACATACAGTTCTATGGAAATTCAGAATGCTCTTTGAAATGTTTACAGTTTGGGGCGCCTGGGTGGCTCAGTTGGTTAAGTGACTGCCTTCGGCTCAGGTCATGATCCTGGAGTCCTGGGATCGAGTCCCACATCGGGCTCCCTGCTCAGCAGGGAGTCTGCTTCTCCCTCTGACCCTCCCTCCTCTCATGCTCTATCTCATTCTCTCTCTCAGATAAATAAATAAAATCTTAAAAAAAAAAAAAAAGAAATGTTTACAGTTTGGTTTTGGTGGCAGTGGTGGTGGTGGGTGTTTTTGTTTTTTTGTTTTTGTTTTTGTTTTGTTTTTGTAATAGAAGTCATCCAAAGCACATGATATCTTATTTCTGCTTTATGCCATTTTAGGCTTATCTGTCTTCACTAGTGAATAATTGATTTGAAGGTAAAATCTGGTATGTTGGCTTAAAACTTCCATGGTTCTAACTTGCTTGCTACTGTATAGGACAATTTTACTTTTTAAAGACTTGACTTTTGTGGGTATATATAGCTGGTACACAAATTGTAGAAAACTTGAGACATTTAGAAAGTATTAGGAATCTCTGCTTCCAGCCATAATGGAGTAACAGGGACTGGATCTATCCATTCATCTAGAACAACACAAAACTGGACAAAAGATACAAAACACTGGTTTTCAGACATTGATCGGTAGGCAGTGAAGAACTGTGCCTATGCCCCCCCCCCTCCCCGAGAGATGGGACATAAAGGATGTGAGCCCTCTGATTGACCTTGTTTCCTGCCTGGAGAGAGTTTCCAGGCTGCACATGGTAGGCGGAGGGGGCAACAGAACCCAGAGGTCTCAGAGCTGAGGAGACACAGATCAAGGTAGCGAGAATCCACAGGGCTGTGTTTGGAGAAAAGATAACTATATCGAGGGCTCCAATACCATCAGCGGGGACGCCTCCAGTCTTCCAGTGAGCATTGAGCAAGGGACCCATGTACAGAAATGACTTGGAAGGAACTACCCAAGAAAAACAGGCAGAAAAATCCCCAGAGCTTATGCAGAGCCAAGAATAACCTGTGTTTCCTGAGCAGGAAGAACTCCGAACACATGGAGCATTAAATAGAATCTTCAGAAGAGTCTTACCTCAGTCATGGGACCAGATTACACCTAAACTAAAGGACTGGTGGGCGTCCATCTAAGAAAAATTAAAAGAAAGTCTTGAAAAGATCAAATTGTTCCCAAAAAACCTAACCTACCCCAGAACGAAATATTTAAAGGAATACAAATCCTCCAACACCCAGTAATATAACACAGAATTCTTGTCATGGCATAAAAAAGTCATCAGGTTTGTGAAGAAGCAGGAACATATGAACCATAACCAGGAGAAAACCTTAAAAAGCATTTGGAAGATCAAAAAATAACAATAAACTTAACAAGAAATGACCTTAATGATGCAGGTATTATTGCCTTTTAGGCTTTTATTCAGTACATTAAGCTTTTATTAATTAATTAATTAATTTAATTTGAGAGAGAGAGAGAGGGAGAAAGAGGGAGAGAGAATCTGAAGCAGACTCCACACTGAGCACAGAGCGACTGAGCCACCCAGGTGCCCCTTGGTACAAATTTTTTAAATTACTGAAATTATGGGGCACCTGGGTGGCTCAATCAGTTAAGTGTCTGCCTTCGGCTCAGGTCATGATCCCAGGAGCCCCATGTCGGGCTCTCTGCTCAGTGGGGAGCCTGCTTCTCCTTCTTCTTCTCTCTGCTGCTCCCCCTGCTTGTGCTCTGTCTCTGTCAAATAAATAAATAAAATCTTAAAAAAACTTACTGAAATTACATCAACTATGGATGACCAGATGTGGGTATAACTTGGTAAGCATTTCCCCATGTGTGTTATTTTTTTTTCCTTTTTTCTTTTTTTTGGTGATAAGAACCAACACTCATTTGGGTTACCTCAAATAATAGGAAGTGTATTATGAGGAGACCACCAGGTAATAAGGAAAGAGGGTTCTCAGCTAAATTGACCAAGGGAGAAAAAAAAAGACAAATAATTGGACCTCGCAGGAAGTGAAGGAATGAGAATTGCTCAGAACCAGAGCAGCTCCAGCACACCAACAGGAGCTATGAATATTCCCAATGATGCCCCACCTTAACAAGCCTCACCCCTCACCATCTCAGTATTCCTCCTCTTTGTATGTCATCTTGCTGCGTCTGTTGTACAGAATGGTTTCTGGTCTGGATCATTCAAATCGCCTGACTTTCAACCAAACTGAGAACACTTTACATTAAGGGTTTGAGAACAGAGATGACAATGACCCTCATTCTCTTGGTTATGATCCCATGACAGGACCTTAGCATCATTAGGACATTCCTCTCACTCCCTCCATTCAGGAGGCTATGGCTGAAAGCAAAGGCAATGTGGGTGAGCCTTCTTCAGTCAAAACTTGCCTGTACTGGATATCCATCCAAGAAAACGTCAAATGTTGGGGTACATATATTAGCATCATCTGAACAGAAAGGATACACGGACTACAGCAACTTCCTTCATGACCACAGGGCTCAACTTCCAGCTCTCGGCCATCAAGACGGGGCCATCCACGTCCAGCAAGTTTGTTCTAGTAGAAGCAGGGAATTGTTTTTCATGGGTCATTTCTCCATAAAACCCTGTAAAAGGAGTGAGGGTCTATTTACTATTGGATTTGTTACTCTACCTTATTTAGAGGTTGGTACAATATTATCTTTGAGTCCTTGTATTTATGTAAATGAAAAAATCCTCAATATCTAATCTTAAACATTGTCAGTGTTGTTTTTTTGTCCCCAACATTCCATTATGAAAAATTTCCAGCATGAAGTGAAGCTGGAAGAAGATTATAGTGAACATCCACTGAGATTTTACTACACTTCCTATGTCACACATTCACACATCTATCCTCTATCCATTAATCCCACCTATTTGGGGGGCATTTCAGAGTAAATTGCAGACATCAGAATATGTTCCCTTAAATAGTTCAGCATAAATGTTATTACTTAAGTTTCAGTGTTTGTTAACAGTTTTTTCCATGTATACACAAAAAATGTGCAAATCATAAGAGTACACCTCTGAGTTCCCCCCAAAAAAGGCATTGAACTGTGTAGCCCAAATGGTTATCAAAATCTATGACACCATCATCAGCCCTGAAAATTTCCTGTGACCCTTCCCAGTCAATGTGTGCTCTGCTCTCCCAGAGACAACAGCTGTTCTGATTTTGTCACACCTAGATTTGTTTTGCCCTTCTAGAATTTCATATAAAATGGAATCGTAGAGTATATACTTCTTTCACTGAGAACCATGTTTTTGAGATTAATTCAGGGGACAGCAAATTTTCTCTTAATATTTTTAGGTAGTAACTTTTTTAGCCTTTGGGACCAGACAATCTCTTGAAACTACTCAACTCTGCTGATGTAGTCAGAAAACAGCCCAACAAAAGATAAACAAGTGGGGGTGGCTGTTCCAATAAAACTTTGTTTACAAACACAGGTAGCAGGCCCATAGGCCATGGTTTGCCAAGCCCATTAAACGTCATTGTGTGTGTGAGTAGTTTGTCTTCACTACTGAGTAGTATTCCATTGTAGGAATGTGCCAATTTATTTATCCATTTGCCAGGTGCTTATCACAGGGGCCGCTTCTAGTTTTTAACTATTATGAATAAAGCCTCAATGAACAATCTTTTACAAGTGTTTTTGTAAAAATGTTTTCATTTCTCCTGAGTAAATACCTAGAATTAGAATTGCTGGGCATAGGGTCGATTTATTTTTATTTTTATTCTAAATACATAGAAAATAAACAACAAAAAACAGCTACCAGGCGTCAGTGTGACTTTTACTTCTCTTTCACCAGGGAGAGATAATTATAACCACATTCTGTGAAAATTTCTTCTCTTATGAAACTTCTCTCCCTCTCCTGCCCTTTGCTTCCTTTCAAAGTGGGATCATCACAAACAAAACTTTAAAAACATACTTTGCATGCCTATCTCTACTACCTAGCTCCTTCTCTCTACTTCCTAGCCCAGACTGCCAGGAGGAAGACTGACTAGTGCAGCTGAACACCATCCTCCCATGCATGGCCAGCTTTTCACTGGCATAGACTAGTGGCGTGGCGTGGCTGCACACCTCATCAATTCAGCTCTGGCCTGGCGAAGTGGTTCAGAGGGTAGAGATGGGGCTTCTATAAAGGAAACAACCCAGGGCTCCCACTCTTAGCTGAGCAGTGTCCTATAGTGAGGATGGTAAACGTGGCTGGTGTCTTAACTGACACATAACTATAGTGATTAATAATTCCCCTATTGTTGGGGACTTTCATTGTTTTCAATTTTTCATCTCACATCTTAGGCTGCAAAAGACACATTGGGACACAAATATTTGCATGACATTGGTAACATTTCCTTCCAGACTCCCTAGAAGCCATATTACTGGGTATAAATATCTGACATCAGTGATTCTCCCACTTTGGCATCAACATTATTTGCAGGGCTCCTAGTTTCTGTTTCAGGAGGGCTAGTGCGGGGGCATGAGAATTTGTATTTCTAACAAGTTTCCAGGTGATGCTGACCTGGGAAGAGGAATTTTTTTTCTTCTTCTGATGCTTTTACAGCACTTTGTGCCACTTGAAAATATTTAACACAATCTGCCTTGCCTTAGAGTTAAGTTTGCACGTATTCATTTCCTCCCTAGAATAGGAGCTCCATAGGTTCTGTATTGTTTATCTTTGTATGCACTAAAGTGCTAAGCAAGAATAGTGGGGTAAAAAAAAAAAAAAAAAAAGCAGCTTGTTATGTCCTTAATCTGCCACCTAATTTCCTTGTTATTGTCTCCTTGTGGTATTAATGCTATCCCAACTTCCCCCAATTTTATTTGCAGACACTTAAAACTAGTTGCCACTTAAACTTTGGTTGCTTGTTTTGATTTCTGATAAGGAATAGCTGTAATTTTTCATGTCTGGATTTTACACCCCCTCTTGTCATTAAGTACCCTTGATCTAAATTTTCCTTGGGGTGGGTGATAGTGGAAGGAGGTTGTAAAGGAAGTTAGGATGGGTTCACTTAAACAGTGCCAAAAAGGCATAAATCGAGATCTTAAAATTAAATTTTACCATTAGCATCCTTGAAATCAAAATCAAAATGAGATGTTTGTGAAAGACCTGGAAAGTAGTAAAGTGCTCTCTAAATTATGGAATTTTTATTTTTTTAAAGATTTTATTTATTTATTTGAGACAGAGAGAATGAGAGAGAGAGAGAGCACATGAGAGGGGGGAGGGTCAGAGGGAGAAGCAGACTCCCTGCCGAGCAGGGAGCCCAATGCAGGGCTCGATCCTGGGACTCCAGGATCATGACCTGAGCCGAAGGCAGATGCTTAACCGACTGAGCCACCTATGTGTCCCTAAATTATGGAATTTTTAATATAACACCCTAGGTCATATAATAAACAGAGGAGAGGAAAACACTTAGAAAGTAACTTGCCCAACTTTATCCCTGTCACAGTTCACACAGACAAAAATCAAACATACTTAGAACATTTGGACCAAAATGCAGAAACTAGAGGGTGGATAAACAGCACATTCAGACCAAAGTTAGGAGAGTCCCCATGAGTTTGTATCACAGGAACCAGAAAAAGTTCTTTTGACTCAGATTTGTGGTATTTCCACCCCCAACAGTAAAAGGGTAAAATGTTTCAAACAAACTGGCCCTACCTGCCTCGGAACATCTTAAGGGAGAATCTTCCCCCCTGGTTTATTTCACACATATCCTACAATCTCCCTCTTCATCCAGGGTGTGTGAGATCCCAGAACCTCCCCTTTCATCCAAAGTTGTCATCTAGAAGAGGACCCACAACCCATTTTCAAGATTTTTGTTTGATATGCGGTCAATGCACCAAGGAAAGTACCTGTTTGCAATTACATATATGAAATGCTTACTATCCATTTTTAAAAATATTTATTTATTTATTTATTTTAGGGGGGAGGGACAGAGGAAGAGAGAGAATCTCCAGCAGACTCACCACTGAGCATGAAGCCCATTGTGGGGCTTGATCTCACAACCCTGAGATCATGAACTGAGATCATGACCTGAGCTGAAACCAGGAGTCAGCCACTCAACTGACTGAGCCACCCAGGCGCCCTGCTTACTATCCCTTTTCACAAAGTTTTCCCAGTCATCTCCTGATAGGATGAAGCTTGTCCTCTCCTAGATTTCTCAAGAAAGGCTCATGGTTGTGGAATGTTTAAAACTGGTTTTCTATAGACTTGACACTTGAAGGATAACTAGGCTGGATATAAAATTCTTGATTCATATTCTCTTTCCTTGAGTTTCTTAAAAATTGTTGCTCCATGGTTGCCTTGCTTTCTACATTGATATTGAGAGGTCTGATGTTGACCTAATTCTTTTGCCCTTACTATTGTAAAAAATTAATTAGTTATTAACTTGTTTACATTTATTATTATTATTATTTTGCTTGGGGATTTTTCTCTTGAGAAAGTCTAATAATTTTGCTAGAATATGTCTTGGAGTTGATTGTTGTGGCTCAGTTTTCCCAGGTACTTGATAGACTTTTAAAATATGTAGAATCAGATCCTCTTATTTCTGGGAAATTTTCTTGGGTAATAGTTGTAAATGTTAATTCTGTTCTATTATTACGTTTTTCTTCTTCAGGAACTCCAATTTTATATATCTCTGTTGGATCTTCTTTGCCTCTCCTCCATTGTTCTTTTGTTTTTTTTTTTAAGATTTATTTATTTTAAGAGAGCGCACATGTACACACTCATGTGAGAGCGTGTGCAAGAAGGGGAGGGGCAGAAGGAGAGGAAGAGAATCTCAAGCAGACTCCCCACTGAGTGGGAGCCTGATGTGGGGCTCGATTCCATGACCCCTGAGATCACAACCGGAGCTGAAACCAAGCATCAGAAGAAGCTCAGCTGACTGAACCACCCAGGCGCCCCTTCTCTCTTCCATTTCAACAGCTGACCCTCTTATTAAACTTCTTTCTTTATCTCATTTTCATTCTCTTAGTTATTTGGTTAGCTTTTTTCAATATATTTTCTTAACTTTTAATTTGAATATATTCCTTTGGCCACCTTGTAATTTTGTCCTCATTTCTGACATGGTTTTGCTGTTTTCCATTTCTTTCGTGTGTTCAATCAACTCTCATTTTATTTCTTCCTTTTTTTTTTTTTTTTTTTGTCTGTTTCTGTTAGTCGGAATTTCTGATTCAAGGTTTTGTCCCCTCCACATCACCAAATAATTAATTTGATGTGGAGTATTACCTATAGTTTTCTTCTGTTTTTGGTTGTTTTTGCAGGGGTAGATTTTCATCACCTGAAATGTTTCCATTCTCGCTTTCTGTTTTCTTCTTATAGAAGCCTTGTATAGATGAAGACTATTTTGTTTATTAATTTCATGGACAGGCTCTTGGCTAAGGGGTAGTTTTTAAGACTCCTACTTCAAGACTGCCACTTGCTCTCAGTGTGGCAAAGTGCCCTTTAAAGTGGTAGTTCTCCTTTTGGTGTGTGTGGAGGAGGAAACTAGGGAAGGAAATACGTGTTCCTTGATTTTTTCAAAATCTCTTTTGTTTTGCAGGACTCTAAATTCCCTCTTCCTACTCTTTCCTTTCCTTTCCTTTTTTTTATCACCTAGTCTCCAAAGGAGACTTTCAGAAGCAATGACATTGGTTCGTTGCTACATAGAATCGTCAGTATTGATACTTGATCTCTGGCTGCTTTCAACATTGTTGACTACTTCATCATTCTCTGAAATATTTCTCCCCTGCTTTTTCTCTTACCTCTGAAGCAGTTCCTTCCATCTCTCCTAAGATTCCTCATTCTTCTCTTCTGGCTATTAAATGTTAGACTTCCTCAAAGCCTGGCCTTCTGCTGTTCTCATTCCACACTCCTTCTGGGTGCACACATCACTGTCCATGGCTTTATTTAACATCTATATTTGCATAATTCCCAATTTTTTTTTTTTAAGATTTTATTTACTGAAAGAGAGAGGAGAGCATGAGCAAGGGGGGGGGTGGGCAGAAGGAGAGGGAGAAGCAGACTCCCCGCTAAGTGGGGAGCCCAATGAGGGGCTCAATCCCAGGATCCTGAGACCATGACCTGAGCTGAAAGCAGACACTTAGCCAACTGAACCACCCAGGTGCCCCATGATTCCCAGTTTTCATCTCTAGCCCAAACCTGTCCCCTGAGCTCTAGACTCCTATGTCTAACTGATGATGCTCATACTCAAAGATACCTCAATCATATCATGTCTAAAACTGAGCTTTATTCTTACCTCCAAATACCACTGTTTCAGTTATAGAAATTTTGAGATTATTCTTGACAACTTTCTCTCAACTCCCAAATATCCAGGTTATCATCAATTCCTATTGACCTTACCTTCTAAAAGTCTCTTGAATCCAACAACTAATCATCACTTTGCCAACCACCTTCATTTCTCACCTTAACTACAATTGCCTGCTAATTGGACTCTCTATAAACACCTTTCCCCCTTCAATCTGTTCTTTCCATACAACAGCCATAGGGACCTTTTAGAAACTATAATGTGTGTTACTCCCCTACTTAAAAATTCTTCAGTGGCTTCCCATAGCTCTTGAGACAAAGACCCAAATCCTTATTGTGACCCACAAGGCCTTATAAGAACTGGCCTCTTACTCAGTTCTGTAGCCTTACTTTACCTTGCTCTGCATTCAGCCATATCAAGTCCTGGAATAGGCTATGTTTTAATTCACTTCTCACTTCTTTTTTTTTTTTTCCCAAGGATGGTATATAAGATCACTTTATTTCACAGGGCAAAGGTTAGGTAATACCCCCTGGACACTACGTAAAGCATTAGAAGCCAACTATACATATGTTCAGTACTGGCTAGAGAGCTGTTCCTCTTCTTCTAGAAGTGCTGCTTTTTATTGTGGCTTATGGTAACCATGCAACATGGAATGTTGGGAATGACCCTGGAATCCAGAGAATGACCCATGGAATCCAGGGAATGGCACTGGATGCCACATGGGGCAAGCTGTTTTGCCCAAACTCTTATCCCCCAAAACATACCCTCTTTAGCCAGTGAGGGCCTTTTATAAAAAGCCTTGTGGGTTTCATGAAGAGACTACTATGCATTATAGCTTTTGCCCAGCATCACCACAAAACTTGAACTATTTTGGTTAAATAGCCCTTTAAAAGCTGACAGAAGAAAAGAATATCTATTGTGAAACTGTCTAAATCCCCCAATTGCTAGTTCCACACAGTCAGATATGGTGATGATGCACATAGTTCTGGATTAATAATGAAAGCTTAAAAAGCAGAGAAAAGCTGCATGGACTTTGGCTGGCTGGCTCTCCCCTCAGGAGCCCTAAGCATCATCTCCTGGTGCCTTTCCTGACATGAGAGGGTTTTCACATCTTGGACAGCCTGATGTCATAGGTGACCATGCTGAAGTTGTCCCAGGCACAGAGCTTCTTCTCCAGCAGGTCATAGTCAACGATGCTGCTGTACGGTTCTTGAGTGGGACAGTCAGGGCCTTGCTGTGCCCCAGGCCTGTGGCATAAGCAAAGCTGAGAGTGGTGTCAGGTGATGAGTAGCTGTTGACGGTGTACAAGTGGTCACAAACGATGAAGACATTGGCCACTGACTGCTTATGGTTGTTAGTCTCCCTGGTTTGTTCAAGTTCCAGACTCTCTGGGTTCAGTTTGGAGAGGACAATCGCGCCTTTGGCCTCCTACGTGCTGTAGACTTCTCACTTCCTTGTGGAAGATTTCTTGAATTCTCCTAAGTTAACTCCCCTCTTATATTCTGTCCTAGCCTCATGTCTTTTTCTCTCCAGCATTTATCTCAGGTCTAATTTTATATTTATGTATGTGATTAATGTCTGTCTTCTCTGCAAACTCAATGAGGATAGGGGTCATGATGTTTTGTTCACCTTTGTAACTCCAGCAGTGAGCACACTGTCTGAAACAATAAATATCTGTTGAAATAATCATTCTAACCTCTGTTTCCTTTAAAATTATAACAATGCTTTATTGAGTACTGTATTGAGTGCTTTCTATGTGCCAGATGCCATTTTAAGCACTTGACATGTATCATCTCATTATTCGTCTTAATAGAAGAAGGGGGAGGTAAAGTAATCTGCCCAAAATACACAGCAGGTTACCAAAGCTAGTAAGTGACAGAGCTAAAATTTGAACCCAGGAAGTCTGGCTTCCGAATCCAAGCTCTTAAATATTGTATTATATTCCCTTTAATGCCCATATCACTGACTTACGATTTTCTGATTAATTTTATGAGAGTCCTTCAGACCTGGAAATAATTTCCGTGATCATCCTTTTTTCATAGATTGGATGAGTGATATCAAAAGGGGTGAATGACTTGTCCAAGATCATACTGCAAGCCGGTAGCAGAATTTAGACTCTATTATGTTTTCTGCTTTTTTTTTGTTCCTGCATTGTATCGGCCTGGTGCCTCTTAGGAATGAGCTAAGTTTAACTGGCAAGATTCAGTTCTATTTCTTTTATAGATAAAAATTTTAGTGCTGTATCTGACATATAGTATAACGATGTAGTACAACATATAAGAATTCCTTTTTGCAATTGTACAGAATGTGTAACTAGCTTTTACAATTGTATGCATGTGGAGTGGTGGGGGGTGGGGGATTGATTGCGATTTGCCAGAGCTAAAGAAAAGAAGTAGCAATCATCTGTCTCTGATCTTGGTCTTTGCTTGCCTGAAAGCAGGGGACTAGGTCAGACTCAAGTCAGATCTCTGAACCTTCTAGGTTCCGGTCTTTGAAGTATATTGAAAGCATCTGTCAACCTTAACTAAAGGTGTTCTTCATACAGAACTTTTCTTGAAAAGAAGAAAAAAGTATATTTTAATCCCGAGTTCATTTATACCTTTGGTTGTTTGATGGCCTGCTGCACAAAGTAAGGTCTGTAGATCATCAGCACCCACATCCTTGGAAGCTTGTTAGAAATGCAGAATTTCTGGCCCTATCCCAGACCTGCTGAACCAGAAACTGCATCTTAATAAGATCCTCAGATGATTCACACGCACATTAAAGGTTGAGAAGCACTACTCTGAGAGGGTCTGCCAAGAAAGAGACTGAAGAATAAGACTGAATGTCTTATACTGAATCACCTTATTTTTAAAAGCACAGTATTCATTCCCAGCTGACAACTTAAAACATATAAATAGAATTCTACACATTTTTCTAAAATCCCACACTTGACAGTAGATAATCTTCATAGATTTTTCATAGGCACAAGAAATGCTGGAGTTGGAAAAAACCTAGGACACCATTAGTCTATCCTGCATTCACCCAAATGCAGAATACCTTCTATAGGATTCCTGTGTGGCCTCTGACTGAACATTTCCAGGAAAGGCAGCTCACCAAATTACAAGGCACAACCATTCCTTGCCATTCACTGCCACACTTAACAATCTCAGTTTAGTTCTGACCATCTATCACCTGGAGATGGCAGCAGTGTTGCAAACTTGTCTCAATCTTTCTGACCATCCAAGAGACAAAACCGTCTTCCTACAATCATATACCAACAAATGTGGTGCTTGAAAATTTTGACTTTCTTTTCAATTCACTATTGTCCACACTTATGTAACTACCTTCTATTTTCTCTTGTCTCATCGGACAGATCAGCTAATTATCCAAAGACTTGGGTCATCCTGCCTTTCTAATTTTTTGCAAGTCCAACTCCCTACTTTAATCCTGTTCTCCGTGGCACAATTTATGGCTCCCTGACTTAGCTATAAAAATTCCATTAATTTTGCATCTCCTCACTCCGCCCAGCTCCCGGGTATTCACTAATAGTGGTAACTATTCTTTTGTCTTTTTCTGATTTTTATGAAACTAGAGAAGCTAACCTTGTTTGTCTAGACTCCTCGTTAAAGGGCAAATTCATCTAGAACAGGAATCTAGTCCTTTACACGGCGTTTCGTGGCACCTGGCTGCTTCCTTTATGTTCTACTTGTGGGGGCTAAGACTTCTATCTATACTATCACCTGAAGTTCACTGGAGAGTCAGTCACCTGTGAAGATGTCCTTCCTATCTGTCCAAGATTCTCACTGCCAGAATTTCATTAGAACTCCCCTGGAGACTGAGACACTTCAGTTAAAATTCACAGATGGCTATAGAGCCCATACCATACTCAAATTATTTTGCTAGGTGTTGGTATATGGATAGAGAGATGATTACCATAAAGGCAAAGTTCCAGAGTGCACGTTATAAAAGAAGAAACAAAACAACTTAGTCTTGTCGAAGATATCATGTTAGAGACAAAATTTTTGCCACATTTAGTTATCTTCTTAATTTGGGATCCCATAGATAGATATCTACTTTACCTATTGCTCTATCTCAGGGGGTAGGGCACCATAGTGCAAGGTCTTCCCCTCCAGGTGAGTTTCTCAAACTCCTCATACACACCGTTTTAAAACGCTGACGGCCCTAAGGGCTGTTGTTTACATGTCTCTTTCCTCATGAGACTGTGAGCTAACCGAAGGCAGAGTTCATGTTTTATTTCCAGAAAGCACCATACTTGGCATTTAGTAATCAATACTGAGAATGATACAGGTAACCCTACTGAGCGCTTGCCCTGTGGCAGCCACTCTTAGAAAGGGTTTACGTATAACCAATCATTTAGTACAGGCACTTGCTCAAGCGAATGAACGCATACCCTTCTCTCCACCGGCTTTAGTTCCGGAGACCTCCGACCTCTTCCCCAGGGCGTCCGCGCTCCCTCACCTCCCAAAACTTCTTCGCCCCGCCCCCAGAACGTCCGCGTCCCGCCCCCTCGCCGCCACGTGGTCCAGGGCCGGTCGCACATCACTAACGTCACCAGCACGCGCCCTGGCCGCTGCTGTCCACCGGTTTGCGAGTCCCGTGGTTCTAGCTTCTTCGCGAGCCGATTGCTCGGTAGCCGCCACCGCTCAGGTCCGGAGACTCGCGGCGGCCCAGGCTCTCGACATGTCGATGCTGGCAGAGCGTGAGTGGAGGGCGCGAGGGTGAAGGTTCCAGGTGACGCGCCCGGCCGGACCGAGTGGCGCGGGGTGCGGGTCGCCGGCGCTCAACGGGGCGGGGGATACCGGGGGACGGGGAAGCCCGGTTCGGCTCGCCCTGCCTGCCGCGGAGATTTCCCAGCCCAGCCTTCCCCAGAAGTTAGCTACCGGTCTACTAGTGAAAGAGACTGCGAGTGTAAACGTGGGACTCTTGTCCTTACGCTCAGGTCTGGGCACGCACGCGGTGGGTTCAAATGGGAGCCAGGACGCGGACCGGGCAAACCCTGAGCTGTTCTTTCACTTCGCCGGGCCTCAGCTTCTTCTGGTTAAAAAGAGGCGGTTGGGCCAGCAGAGTCTCTTCAGGCAGTGAAATCCCGTTCTCGAAGATTTATTGAATCCAGAGAAAGAAAAGCAAGGGGTTTAGAAGCATCAAACACAAGAAGTTAACCTTTTTTAGGGAATGCAGGACTAATGAGTGAGTCTAAGTAAGACTGACGGTTTGGACTTAGTTGAAATTGTTAACATTCTTGCATGACAGAAGTGTTGGCTGCAACGCCGCGCCCTGCTTTTTGCCTTTGACATTTATCTTCACTTTATGAAGTTCATTAATTCCCTCGCTCGGGAGAGGCGATTTGACTTCTGAGCGGTATTTGTAGCTATGCCTGCCACTAGGTGGCAGTCGTGCTTTGTCATGAAAAGCCGGCCCGTGACTTTTTGAAGTGTATAGTGAGCAACGAGCAGAAACGGCTTGTTTAACAGGCCAATAGCAGCCACACAGGGATTCTATGAAATAAATGCTGTCAGCATTCTCTTATCTAAGTAGGTTGGAGAAAGGGAGCACAAACGCAAGGGGTAAGGCACCGTTCCAATTTTACGGGGGCTGAAATCCAGGTTCAGAGGAAAATAATTTGCCCCGAGTCGTTGAGCTAGAAAGTGACAAATTCATCTAGTTATCACTGTGTCTTTACCTTTTTGTCACTGGGCCAGCAGTTTCCTATTGTTTTTTAATAGGGACTTATAGAAAAGCATATGTTTTAGACTGTGACTATATGGGCTCTGTTTCTTCATTTGTGAAACTAGGACTGCTAGAATCTCTTCTGGTTTTAATTTCTCTGATGTATGCTTAATTCAGCATGCACATTGGCCCTGCCTCTGCTATTCATTTATGTCTCTTTCCATGATCAATTTCTGCGGGGCTATTAAAAAACTTATTATCTTCATTACTAGGTTGGCTTAAAAATCAATGAGATGGTGAACATGAAAACATTTCAGAGTATGAAATGCCTTTTATACAGGTGTGAAATGCTGTTTGTAGACATCAGTAATTCGAATTGCATAATTTCAGAGAATATTTTCAGTTCTTCTCTTCCTACCCTGACTCCAAATTTTCAAATCTTTGCCATGATAATATTGATACTTTGTGTTGTCTTTTAAAATAACTTGCTAAGTTTATGTCTTCGGCATCCCTTGTGATTAGATATTTAGGACTGGTGTTCTTATTTTTTTAAAGATTTATTTATTGAGAGAGAGAGAGCGCGCGGGGTTGGGTGGGGTGTTTAGGCAGAGGGAGAGGGAGAGAATCTCAAGCAGACTCCCCGCCGAGTATGGAGCAATATCTCTGGACCCTGAAATCATGACCTGAGCCAAAACCAAGAGTCAGATGCTCAACCGACTGAGCCACCCAGGCACCCCAGGACTGGTGTTCTTATTTTAGAAGTAAGAAAATAGGAGCAAAGAAAAGTCCTAGTCTCATAATTTCAGTGCCTAGCAATTATTTTTTCTGATAGTTTATAAAATTGGGGTAATTCTGTAGGTATAGTTTTGTTTTCTCCCCCACTTAACATCAGTGAACATTTTCAATTCATTAAGCATGCTATTTCCTTTGTTTTCCCTTGCCATATGGACTATATTTTATTTTATTTTCGCCATAGGCACTTATCCTATTTTTAAAATCTAGTAGTTTTCTTTTTGTTTCTCAAAAATATTTTTATTTAGTATTTCTGTGATATCAAGTGTTATTTTCTTGGGACTTCCTTATGCAAGACAAGAAATCTAGCTTACATAAACCTCCCCCTATGTAAGACAAGAATTTAATTTATTGATCTCACCTCCCAGTCATTACATCATTTGGAGTTTTAGACCCGGATTTTTATCAAGTTATTACTTTTTTTTTTTTTAAGATTTTATTTATTTGATGGAGAGAGAGACAGCGAGAGAGGGAACACAAGAAGGGGGAATGGGAGAGGGAGAAGCAGGCTTCCCGCTGAGCAGGGAGCCTGATGTGGGGCTCGATCCCAGGACCCTGGGATCATGACCTGAGCTGAAGGCAGACACTCAACCCCTGAGCCACCCAGGCGCCCCTCAAGTTATTACTTTTTTTATAGATTCTTTCCTTTTTGAGATCAGTTTTTGATACTTCAATCATCATATGTGTAGTCAAATCACACTCTAGTTAATGGATTTTAATGCTCATTGCATTAAGATTTTATACTGCAGTTTCTTTAATTTTGAATATGTCTTGAATTTTTAAAAGGAATACATGGAATATCTCAAAGTGTCCTTTGAAAAAGAAAAAAAAGACAAAACTTCTGTCCCTGACTCTTGGAACTCAACACACCTTTCAGAGTAAGCTGAATCCTGGCGTAAGCCAGGTGGTATTAGGCATGGAGTGATTGAAAAGTGAAGTCTCTTAAAGCTGTTATATGGAGGGTTGTTTATTGGGGTTATCCTGAAAGTGTCCTGATGGAATCAACTACAGTTAGATCTTCAAATAGGAGTCCCTGCTAGAGGAACTAAGCAGTGATTCTGTAGATTCAGGGTGCTCTACTCTCACACTGCTGTTCCACATAGTGTCAGGCATCCCCAAGACCATCTCAGATTCAGTGATTTGTTTGGATTCAGGACATAGGACTCAGCAGAAAGTTGTACTCATGGCTAAGATTTATTACAGCTAAAGAATCAGCAAATGGAAAAGGTACATGGAGCTAAGTCCAAGGGAAACCAGACACAAGCTTCCAGAGTCCTCCCTCAGTGGAGTCACACAGGACACGCTTAATTACCCCAGTATGAGTTGTGACAACGCTTGTGAAGTGTTGCAAACCAGGGAAGTTTGTTAGGAACTGGTGTCATGTTTACTGGGGGCTGGTCATGTAGGCAGGCTCTGCTTGGCATGTACCAAAATTCCAGACTCCCAGAAGGAAAGCCAGGTATTCAGTATAAACCATACTGTTTGTATAAACAGGCATGATGAGCCCTTCATGAATTCTGAGAATGCTGGGAACCGTCCTGAAACCCAAGTTCCCAGCCAAGGTGCCAACCTTGTAAGCAAGCCTTTTGAAGGATAGCAGTGAGGCCTACTATGTTCTGTTCTGCACATAGAGTTAGCAAAGCTGACGTTTAAGCACAGAGTAACTGCGGAATAAGAATATCAAAGCACTTGAACATAATAATAAAAAATAATAATAAATTAAAAAAAAAATAACAAAGCACATGTAAATGTTGATCCAGTATGAACAGACCAGTGACAGTCTTTTCCTTCCCCGATTTCCCAAACCTGGAAACTTCTCTAGCACTGGAGCCAGAGAGTGTTTCAAGGAAGTAGGGTTCTGAGCAAATAAATTTGGGAAACATGGCATGCCTGCTTTGCCCTAGAGGATCTACACATCTGCGTATTAACCATTCTGGGAAAGTCTCTAATATGGAACACTATTGAATTTTGTTTCACCCATTATTGCCCTTTTTTATTTTAATGGGAAGTGCCCCCTCCCCCCCCAATTTAATGTCCTCATTGGGGAAACCCTGTCCTACCCCATTGGTTGAGGATACCTGACATTTCTGCAGGGAAGAGGAACTGACCTTTGGGATCTTTGGTATAAACACTCTAGTCTGCTGTATAAACATATGTAACATAAACTGTTGGAGTTCTTATTGCAAAGGGTGGTCTCATTTATTCTGAAAAATGTCCCCTTTGTGTAAGCCCTATTGAGAACACCCTGGCAAGCACTACTGAATAGAGACATGAATTCTGACACACACCAGTAAGCAGCTTCACAGAGAGAACACTGGTTAACGAGGCTCATATCTGGCATGTTGTTCATTAGCAGAGGCAACATTATGCTGTATATTTGCTAAGATAGGTAAAGTAGTAACTTAGTCATGGTTAGCATTTTTAGGTTACCCTTCTCCTGTAAAACTGTAGATTTGTTTTGCTTCATAAGTAGCCTTTTTCTACATGCTAGTAAAAGGTTCAATTATTTTTGCTACGATGTGTATAGTTTGGGTCTCTATTGATTTTACATGTAATACAGTGAGCCCTCTGACTTGAAGTTGTGTTACTTTTAAATTATGTTGTGAAGATGATCCAGCTGTGACATCTGTTACCCTATTGATCGCCAGAGTTGATTGGGCTGATCGGCTGGCTAGGTCGGTGTCCCCTTCCTCACTGCTCCATGTGTGTCCCTCCCTAAGCCGTGTGCTAGGTCGAAGCTGTATGCTAGGTGGAAGAGGATGACCTTCCCCGATAGAGGAGGGATAAAGAGGGCCTTTCTTTGGTCAAGGGTATAAGAGTAGCTGTGCTCCCCTGCTAGAACCTCCAAACAAGCTCTCAAGGTCCATTTGTAGGAGGACGTGGGGTAGTCAAGCTTTTAAGACTCCAGACACATGTAAATGGGGTTGCTGCACATGGCTGTCTGCCTTTCTTAAAGAAGGAGAGAGGGAGGTAGGGAAAGAGGGAGGGAGAGAGGGAGGGAAGGAGGGAGGAAGGAAGGAAGGGAGAAAGAATGGACAGACTAAGTTACCAGGCTGTTGTTGATAGTGACATACTGTGCTTTGGTTGCTGCAGTAGGTGAGTAATAATGACACTTGACCTGCAAATTCCACAATTTACTTTGGGGCTTCATGTTCTTGTTCTGTGAACTTTTGAGGTTCTGTATCTGTGCAGTAATCTTCCTTAAAACTACAGCGATAGGGGCACCTGGCGGCTCAATCGGTTAAGCATCTGCCTTTGGCTTAGGTCATGATCCTGGAGTGCCTCTCTCTCTCATGCTCTCTCTCGATAAATAAAATCTTAAAAAAAACCTACAGTGACAAATTTGAGTTCCTAATGGTCAGTTATTGATATGCATTTTAAAAATACTTAAGAGATTCAAAGCAGTTCCCTTAACTATGTTCCTTCCTATCTTCCTTTCCTCTTGTCTCCTTTTTTGCTTTCTTTTCTCCATTTCACTCATACACCCATACACATAGTGCCTGCTATGAGTACAGTGTTTTCTACTTCTTGCAATGAAACATAAAAAAGAATAACACGCAAATATGAGCCATAAGTTGATGATGGTCTAATAGAAAACATCAGAGATGGATATAAATAGCCACAATACAGAAGAATGTGAGTTAAATGCCAGAAAAGAAGCAGATAATTTATACTGGAAGTTCAGAAAAGGGATCATGTGGCTTTAGGGCATTTGAATGACAAGGGATCGTATCATGAATATCTGTAGATCATGTGTGTGGAGGGTACGGTTGACTCTCCCCAAGATCATAATGACTGGATTAAGAATATAAGCTTTGACGTCACCTGAACCTTGCTTTGTATGGAGGCTCTGATTTTTGCTTGGGGGCATTAGGCACATTTCTTTGTCTAAGCCTCAGATTTCCTCATCTGAAAAATGGAGATCAAAATATCCATCCTCATTGGGTCCCTGTGCAAACTGAATACAGTGCATGGATAGCATTTGGTACGTGCTGTCTGGCAAAGAAAGCTGCAGTGGTTGCTGCTCGTGGTGGTGGTGACACGCGTGTTGACAGGTGCTTTCAGATGCTGCCTTTCGCTGAGTGCTGAAGGCCAGCTGATGGCTTATCATGTATTTCTGTTTGTCACATATGGAGGGAACATTGTTATTCTAAGGCCAATTTGTATATTGAGAATATACAATTATTGGGAAGACCAGGGTAAGTGATCCAATCTGATGATATTTCGTTGAATGCTGAATCCAGTATCTGTAGCTAATAAAACATTGTTTGTCACATTTTTTGCAAGTATATGTGTATGTATTAGGTTTTGTGTGTATTTGTGTTGTATTTTCCAGGTTTGAAAGATAGATTGCTGATGAAATACTTTGTCACTTCTAGGGCGGCGGAAGCAGAAGTGGGCTGTGGATCCAAGAAACACTGCGTGGAGCAATGACGATTCCAAATTTGGCCAGAGGATGCTAGAGAAGATGGGGTGGTCTAAAGGAAAGGTACGTTGGAGAAGAGCAAAAGAAATTGGAGCCATGCAAAAAGGCAAATCAGGAGGATGCATCTTTCTTCGGAGACTGGGAGAAATTTATGTTTTAGATCAATAAGTGATTCTGGAGAAAGAACTAAATTGTAATGATAAAGTTAGAATTGAACATAGATGTCAATTCTCTTTATCATTTAAACTGCCGTGATTGGCGTCTTTCATAAATTGTACCTTTTAATTAGCTGCACTTAGAATCATACTTAACCATCATTGTTCTATATTGCTAAGAGTAATACTTTGTTCCCCTTTATAGCTTAGAATACACATTTTTTCATTTTCCTCACACTGCCATTTATTCCCAACTGAAATAGAATTTCTACTGATACCTTTGTATTTAAATGGTTCTTGTGAGGGTCTTTAATGACCTTGTT
The DNA here is from genome assembly GCF_002201575.2 of Neomonachus schauinslandi. Lineage (NCBI taxonomy): Eukaryota > Metazoa > Chordata > Mammalia > Carnivora > Phocidae > Neomonachus > Neomonachus schauinslandi. The sequence continues at coordinate 51,938,508 of NC_058404.1, read as the reverse complement.
GACAAATCCAGTGGATCCTTTTTTGTTCTCACGTTACTCAGTCCCTTAGCAGCATTGGACATAATTGACTATTCTTGAAGTACTTCTTTCTCGGCTTCTACAATACTGCCCTCCTCTCTGTTTTTTCCTTCTCCCTCACTGGCCACTCCTAAATGTGTTGCTGGCTTTTCCTCCTCCAGGCTTTTGTGCTTTGGAGCTCCTCAGGGTTCAGCCCCAGGCTTTTTCTGTACTCTGCTCAGGTGAGCTCTTTCATTCTAGACCATGCTTGGAATTGTCTGAATTCTGAGGACTTTTCTACATCTGGTCCAGAAATGTCCTCTGAGCTCCACAGTTGTAAATTCACCAGCCTGCTTGGCATTTCTACTTGAGTAAGCATCTCAGGTTTATCATTTTTGTTAGAAAACTCTTGATCCACCCCCCACCCTCCCCCACCCCCGCCAGTCTTTTCCTTCTCAAGTCTTCCCCATTTTTGCAAATGGGCCTGCCTGGTTCCTGTACGTCTCTCACTTCTCGCCTCCCCAGTCATTACTCCTCTCCCCGCAGGGCCCCATCCTGGGCCACACATCGTCCTCATCTCTTGCCCCAATCACTGCTGCAGCCTCACAGCTGCTTCCCTCCCTCCTTTTCTACCTCTGGGCCGTTTGCCAAACAACAGCCACAGTACCTTTTAAAGTACAGAAATTAGATTGTGGCATTCCCTTGCATAGAAGTTCAGTGGTTTCCCATTGTTTTAAAAAATTAAATCCAAATTCCTACCATAATTTCCAAGGTCCTGTGAGGTCTGTCTCTTTTATATCATCTTATTTTCTCTTAGCGACCCTGGTTACCTTTAGTTTCTTCAGTCCCAACTTCCCTGGGACGCCTTACACATGAGTGTTAATTGATGCAGGGGACTTGGTCTCCTCTCCCCACTTTCTCAGTGTTGTTTTATAAAATTATTTAATGGAGAGAGCCATAGAGTTGTAATATCTCTAATGGGCTTCCATTAGTTTGGTGGTAGTGCTCTGATTTTGAGCATCACAGAAAGGCCTGTTCTCGGTAGTGTTTACATGGGCCATGAAGTGAGTGTCAGATTGGAGAAGTAGCGTTCATTGTTTTGAGTGTATTGGTATTACAGACATACTTTATAAGAATCCATTAGACTGTGTCTTCTTTGAGGGTAAGGATAGTGCCTCACTCCTGGATATTTAATAATTAATCGAACGGTTGATAAAGGAGGAAAGATGCGATCTGTCTTGATACTTGATAAAAATGCTAACTCTCTTTTGTTGATCTCCACAGGGTTTAGGGGCTCAGGAGCAAGGAGCCACAGATCATATTAAAGTTCAAGTTAAAAATAACCACCTGGGACTTGGAGCTACGATCAATAATGAAGTGAGCAACAGTGTGTCTACTGGGGGTTTTCTTTGCACAATTTGCTTTTTTATAAATATAAACACTTTAATCCAATCAAATTGATCAGTTTTCAACTATTCAAGTGTGTATCCTCCATGGTGTGGTTAACTAAAGAGCCCATAACTAAGCGGGCTCTTCATCACATCACATGCCTTCACCTTGCCTTGTTGTCCTTATGGGATTCTTTACTTGCTTATGTCTAAGAGATCCAAATTCGTTTTATTGCTGAACTTTGAAAAAAATATTCTTTTTATGGAATATTTATAATTTTGTACTCATTTCAGTACAGAAAGGCATTTTCATCTTTACCTGTGTTCTGATATTTGCTTATGTTATTAAAAGTTGGTGGTGTTTAGTTTCAGAAAGAAACTAAGTTTTTTCTGCAAGAAAGTGGTGACCTTTATCTGTCCAGTTATCTGTTTCTGACTGTTGGTATTCAGTGGTTGAATTTATTCACATTTCCCCTTACATACTGATGCTTTGAGAGATAGATGTATGGATACACTTAATTTTTTAGGAGAAGCATTGCCCAGTAAACCTATTTAATATGCCTTAACCTTCAGCATTCTTAAAAAGTGTGTATGAGGCAAATTCCTACATTGATACCTTGCTTCCATTGGTTCAGATTGTTTTGGAGATACCCATTCTCTTTTAAAGTCTGATTGTTTTTGTTATAATGAATGTATTAGCACCACCTTACGAGGGTGCTCACTGATCCAGGGAACTTGGGAGTCTTTCCTGCTCCCTTCCTCAGTGTTGTTTTATAAAATTGGGGTTGACGTGAGCAAATAGAATTGGGCAAAATATTTTCAGTGCAGAGGAGCAAAGAAGAGAGCCCTGAAGTCTGTCACTACTTTTTTCCCTTTGACCTACATAATATTCCCATAGTGGGAGAAAAATAATAACTTTATTTCCTTTATTTTAATATTTAGCACAGAGGTTACCTGTTGATAATTTGATTATAAGTGGACTGTTGATAAGTTATCCACATTTGAAATCAGGACTTAATCTTCCAAGAAGTCCATTTTTAAAAATTTTTTTAAATTTTGAATTTTTTTAAAAGATTTATTTATGAGAAAGAGAGTGTGTGTGTGCACGGCAGGGCGGGTGGGTGCAGAGGGAGAGAGAGAGTCTCAAGCAGACTCCCCGCTGTGTGTGGAGCCCTTCACGGGGCTCAGTCTCACAACGCTGAGATCATGACCCAAGCCTAAATCAAGAGTTGGATGCTTAACCAGCTGAGCCACCCAAGCACCCCAAAGCCTATTTTTCATATTAATATAGATAAATTACATTTCAAATTTATATTATTTCTTCATTCAAATTTGTAACATAATATTTTGATGAAACATTTAAAATTTCACATTAACAACCAGATTCTAAATTCTAATTTCCTTGATTCTAAAATATATCTTATCTCAACCAGTGTATGTAAACAACAGGCTTGCCTTTAATTGCTTTTTTGGGTGTTTTCAGGATAACTGGATTGCTCATCAGGATGATTTTAACCAGCTTCTGGCTGAGCTGAACACTTGCCATGGGCAGGAAACAACAGGTAGGAAAAACCTTTGCTTTGTTATTCATTCGATTTATAGAAGACATAATGTCTTAATTTAAAACATTTTTATTAACTCTTTTTACTGTAAGCATAATATATCTGAAAGTTAATTGATTGAAGCTCTTATAAATAGTCCTTTCTGTATACATTTTAATGGTGCTCTCACCATTAAAAGCAAACACTTTTTTCCCAGTGTTTGAGAATGGCAAGATAAATCCGTTCAGTTTACAACCTCAAATAGTAAAGTGATCTTTCAGGGATCTTGAGTGTGACTAAAAACTTGTTTTTAAAATATAAAACAAGAAAAAAAAATACAAAGCAAGAAATACCGAGTGGGGCCACAAACCAGCAGCCAGCAAAGGCTTAATAGAAAAGCCTTTTTGGTACTGATTCTGCCTAGTGAAATTTATTGTGTTTTGAATATATGTCAGAAATTCAAAATGCTCAGGTATATAGTAAAATTTGTTACAAGGGCTCGGTACTAGAAATTGTATATCTAAGGCCTGAGAACTGGAAATGAAACAATTGAATATTGAGCATTCCATATTAAATTAACAGATAATACTGCTGAGGGGAAGGGCATGGATGGTGTAGGCCTCAAACTTTCGGGTCTTTGGTCTAATTTTAGAGGTTAAGGGACATTTTTGTCACATGGCTCTTTGGAAGGCAAGGACATAACTTCAGTTAATTGTGCTGGATATTCATTGATGAAATCTAGACTGTTAGCTCTTCTGCAAACAGATATTTAAAGAATAGTGGTAAAATATATATATAACATAAAGTTAACCGTCTTAACCATTTTTAAGTGTACAGAACAGTGACATTAAGTACATTCACACTGTTGTGCAACCACCAACACCATCCATCCATAAAACCTTTCATCTTGTAAAACTGAAACTCTTTCCCCATTAAATACTAACTTCCTATTCTTTCTCTCAAGCTTTGGCAGCCATTCTACTTTCGGTCTCTGAATTTGACTACTCTTGATACCTCATATAAGTGGAATCATACAGTATCTGTCCTTTTATGTCTGGATTATTTTACTTAATGTTGTCAAGGTTCATCCATGTTGTACCATTTCCTTCCTTTTAAGGCTCAGTAGTATTTCATTGTATGTATAGACCACACTTTGTTTCTCATTCATCCTTCAGTGGACACTTGGGTTGTACTCCTTGGCTATTGTGAATAATGCTGCTGTGAACATGAATGTATAAATGTCTCTTCAAGTCCCTGCTTTCAGTTCTTTTGGGTATATATCTAAAAGTGGGATTGCTGAATCTCATGGTAATGAGATTCTATTTTTAAGTTTTTGAGGAACTGCCATAGTATTTTCTATAATGGCTACACCATTTTACATTCACACCAACGGTACACAAGGCTTCCAGTTTCTCCATATTCTTGCCAACACTTGTTATTTTCTGGGTTTTTGATTTTATGTGGTTTGCTTTTGTTTTGTTTTGTTTTGTTTTTGATAGCAGACATCCTGATGGGTGTGAGGTGATATCTCATTATGGTTTTGATTTGCATTTCCCTAGTGACTAGTTATGTTCAACATCTTTTCATATACTTGCTGGCTATTTCTGTCTTTGGAAAATTGTCTTCAATTCCTTTGCCCCTTTGAGAATTGGGGTTTTTTGTTGTTGAGTTGTATTCTGCAAACATTTTTATAAGGAATTTCTTTCTGTTCCCCGTGCACAATATTTGGCTTGTAGTAAACTGTCAAAAGATGTTTGTTAAATTGAAGGAGGAAGAACTTTGTGGAATGAAATTAAAAAGTAACCAAGTTCAGCAAACATTTGTTGAGCTGTGTGCTGGATCCTGAGTTAGACGTGAGGATATGTAGCTGTATGGGACAATCCCTGCTTAGGAGGGAGCTAGCAGGATATGCTGGTAATTGGTAAAATTATAGTGTGAATCCAACTCTGGGAAGATTTATTGCAGTGCTGCGTATGGGACTGAGCCCAAAAGCATGAAGAGAAAGGTGCTGTGTTTGTATTTTCCCTAATTCCTTCTTGTTGGAATCTATAACTTGGACAGTTTTCCTTATCCGTGGGATAACTATTAGAACTATCCTAACAGTTCTATATAAAAAGATATATTGTCCTTAATATAAAAGATGCTAATTTGTTAGCCAGAGAAAAACGTAAGGAAAATGTTTTGTGAAAACACTACCTGGACTGGTGTTAGGAAATGCAGGATATAAGCAGTAGTAAAACTCAAGGACCTTAGCCTTTACTAATTATAAAAAGAAACATCTTTATATTCAGATTTCAGTTAAACTCAATAGAAACACAGATATGAATGTAAACGTGATCGTATAAGACTTGTAGGTTTTGACTGAAGAGTAATAGAGTGTCATGGCTTAGAGATGAACACCAGAGCCAGATTGCCTGGATTTGAATCCTGATTCTGGTATCTCTACTTGTGTGACCTTGAGTAAATTACTAAACATCTCTGTCCCTTCCTTCTTGGTGAAAGGGAGATAATAGTACCATCCTCAGAAGGTGATTGTAAAAATTAAATATATTGCTATAACTAAAGTACTTTGAACACTGCCTAACCTATGGTAAGTACTTAATAAGTATTAGCTGCTATAATCTTTATTATTGTTGTTATTTGTAGAGATAGAACTGCAAAGTAGAATATTTCCTCTGAATATTTTTAGTAATTAGGATATAGTGCCATCAAGAAAGAGTGATACTTGTAGGTGGATGGATTTGGGCTTGATACTTAGGCTAGTCCTAATTGTCATTATTGAAATCAAAGGCAATAATATACTTTCTCCCCAGATTAAAAAAATAGAATGCTCTTAAGATAATGAACATTATAAATAGCTGTACTTGTTGGCAGCAAGATATAAATAAAACTTGAGATCTTTATACGACTTATGGATGATCTCCAGTTATAGGGTAAAAAAAAAAAAAAAGGAAGTTGAAAAACCGTATGTACGGCATGCATTTGTAGAAAAATATAGAGAGGAAATGCATGTGTGTGTGGTTGGGTATACATCAGTGGTTTTCAACTGGGGGTGATTTTGGCAATGTCTGGAGACATTTTTGGTTGTCACAACTGGGGATGGGGGTGCTTTTGGCATCTAGTAGATAGAGGCCAGAGAAGCTGTTTAATATCCTAAGGTGCACAGGGATGGCCCCCAATGACACAGAATTATCTGGCACCAAATATCAGTGGTGCTGAAGTTGATATACACAGGGTAGCTCCAAAATATCTATTCTGTGTATATTTTATATACATATAAAATATGTATATTTTATATGTATATTTTATATACATATATACATATTTTATATACATATAAAATATGTATATTTTATATACATAAAATATACATATACATATATATACCTAAAATATCTGCAGAAAAATGCCCAAGAAACTGGTAAGAGTAGTTGCGTCTAGGGAGGGAGCTGAGTGACGGAGGAAGAGGGTTTTTTATGTTGTTTTTTTTTTTAAGATTTTTTTTTTAAATTTATTTGACAGAGACACAGCAAGAGAGGGAACACAAGCAGGGGGAGAGGGAGAGGGAGAAACAGGCTTCCCGCGGAGCAGGGAGCCCGATGCGGGGCTCGATCCCAGGACCCTGGGATCATGACCTGAGCAGAAGGCAGATGCTTAACGACTGAGCCACCCAGACGCCTCGGGGAAGAGGGTTTTTACTGTAGTCCTTTTGTACTTTCATGACTGTACCACGTGTGTCATGTCCTACTCAAAAAATTGTTTTAAAGGTAATTCTTGAGCCCATTTACCTCCACTTCCTGAAGCTTCTGCTCTACTTTGCCACAAAACTCTAATTTTCTGTACAAATTGATTTTAGTTCTCTTATCCTCTCTTTTTAAAAACTTGTAACATGCCTTGAGCGAGTCTCAGATAGTCTGCTTAGTTGTTCTACCTCTCTTTTGCCTCTTCTAGAGTTGATGCTCAGCAGGGGTGGGGGGGAGGGGGAGCCCCAAACATCAGACTCACTTCTCTGGATTTCCTTATCCCTAAGTGGGACTGTAATTCTCTGCTTTGCTCCACTGTAATGTCTTTGAGCCATCCCCCCTGTCCCCCCCAATATTTTGTTGTAGTTTTCTTGACAAGAGAGATTATTGAAATGAGCCAGTTCACCATTACTAGAAGCAGCACTCTGCCTAGAATTTTTTTTTAAATAAACTTCATTGAGGTATAGTATAATACAATATACCCATTTTTGAGGGTACAGTTCCATGAGTTTTGACCAATGTATATACCTGTAATCATAAGAACCTTGATAAAGAAATTTTCATCATTACAAAGAATTATCTTGGGTCACTTCCCAGTCGGTCCTCTGCTCCTCCACACGTCCCACCCTCCCACTTCATTCTCTGGCCCCAGACAACCACTGATCTCTCCATATAGATTAGGTATTTTCTTTTCTGCCTGGCTTATTTTTCTCGGCATGATTCTGAGATTTATCCATGTGGCATTTATCAGTAGTTCATTTCATTTCTGGATAGTGTGCCCTTGTAGGAGTATGCCATAATTTGTTTATGCATTCACCTGGTGATGGACATTTGGGTTGTTTCTGGTTTTTGCCTACTGTACCCAAGGCTGCTGTGAACATTTGTGTATACATCTTTGTGTGGACATACGTTTTCATTTCAGTAAGACCCTTGCGCGCGCGAGGACTTCCCCTCCTTATGCCATGTCCAGAAATTGCCTCTTGACAGAAAACTGGGGCAGCCCTAGAGCTCACATCCTTTGTTGCCCATCTGTCAAGGATGACAGTCCTATGCTGCCTGTTGTCCAGTGTGTGATGAGTAGTTTCATATCTTTTGTTTTCCCATTGTTTACAGTAGAGGGGCATGATCCATAGCACTTATCCTTTTGTGGGCAAAAGACAGGGACTCTTCCTCCTGTCTCTTCTAAACCCACTTCAGTCAGACTTTGCCTTACTGCTCCACAGAAACTGCCCTTGCCAAAGTCACCAGTGACTTCCACGTTACTAAGTCCATTGGGCATTTTTTAATCCTCGTCTTACTTCGCCTGTGGCACAGATGTTCACCCCTCCTTGAATCACTTGTTTCCCGTGGCTTCCCAGACCGCATCATCTCCTGCTTTTCTTCCCCCTTCACTGCCACTCCTCCTTAATCTCTGTTGCGATTCTCTTTTCCCAGCCTTATCATGTCTGGGGCCCTGCAGTTCAGTCCTGGACCTCTCTCATCTTTTAGCGACACCAATTATTTATTAAATCATGGCTGGATATAACAAACCATGGCTGAGATGTTTGGTCACAATTGCCAGACTTCTCATGACTGCATTACCATCTCTCCCAAACTCCAGACTTGTATTAAACCCCCAACTCAGTATCTTCATTCGGGGTGTCGTCAGCTATCAACTTCTCAAACTTAACATACTCAAACTCCAGTTCTGGCTGCTTCCCCACCCCACAAATGGTTTTATCCACGGTCTTCCCCTTTTCAGTTGATGTCAGTTCCCTCCTCCTAGCTGTTGAAGCCAAGGACCTGTGTCCACTAGGAAATGTTGGTTCTACCTTCAGAATATATCCAGACCCTTCCTGCTTCATGTCACCTGTGCTGTAGCTAGTATGGTCTGAGCAACTGTTATTTCTTGTCTAGATTATTATAACAGTTTCTAAAGCGGGTTTTCTCAGCCATAGCACTACTGATGTTTTGGGCTAGATAATTCTTTGTTGTGAGGCATATCCTGTGCATTTTAGGATAATTAGCAGCATTCCTGACCTCTACCTGCTAGATGCCACTAGCACCTTCTTCCCCTTCCACCCCTCCCCCCCGCCACCTCTCCCCCATTTGTGGCAACCAAAATACCTGCAGACATTGCCGATGTCCCCTGAGCAAAATGCCCCTGATTGGGAGCTTTTGCCCTCAATTGCCCTTTCTTCATCCAGCCATGACCTTCAGTGTAACAGTCAGAGTGATTCTTTCAAAGTGTAAGTCTGTGCTGCTCATTCTCAGACCACCACTGCCACCAGCACCCGCTCATCCTTGTTGCCTCCTTTTCATTCAGAATAAAAGTCAAAGTCCTTTCAGTGGCCTTGCAGCCTTATATAATATGGACCTTTTTCCCTTTCTGACCTCATCTCTTGCTACTCCCCTTCTTACCCATTCTGTCTTAGCCACTGATCCCTGTTCTGGTTTATGAATACATCAAGCATCCTCCTGCCTTAGGATTTTGCACTAGTTTCTCCGTCTCTAGAACACTCTTCCCCCAGTTAGCATCTATGCATTTTCTCAGCAAGGTCCACACTTCCTGCCAGTTGAAAATTGTATCCTGTTCCTCACTGCCATTTTTGGAAGTCAATAGGAAATTGGTGTAAGATATAGCAGTATAAGGATATTATTTAGAAATATGAAGGATCTAAAACCCAGAAGAACCAACTAAGAGTCTGGAGAGAACTGGGGCAAGGACTTGATGTGCATACTTATGTGTGCATGTGTTTGTTTTAACAGCTTTGTTGAGATATAATTCACATGCCATATAATTTACCCATTTATAATGTACAATTCAATGACTTTTAGTATATTCACAGAATTTTCACCAGAACCAATTTTAAAACACTTCATCACCTCTAAAAGAAACTCTGTACCCCGTGGCAATTGTCCCCCATGAACCCCCCAACCACCCTAGGCAACTGCTGATTTATTTTCTGTCTCTAAAGATTTGCCTATTCTGGACATCTCATTTAAGTGGAATTCCACAACATGTGGTCCTTTGTGACTGATTTCCTTCACTTAACATAATGTTTTCAAGGTTCATCCTTGTTGTAGCATGTGTCAGAACTTCATTCCTTTTTTTAATATTCCATTGTATGAATATACCATGATTTACCCATTTATTAGCTGGTGGGCATTTGGGTTATTTCCACTTTTTCATCTGTTATAAATAATGCAGCTGTGAACACTGTCAGTGTTGGTGTGGCCTGTGGCCTTTATTTTCACTTCTCTCGGGTATATATGTAGAGTGGAATTGTTGGGTGATGTGATTACTCCATGTTTAACTTTTTACGATTTTTTATTTATTTGAGAGAGAGCAAGCGAGCGAGCACGAGCTTGGGGAGAGAGAGAATCAGGCTTCCTGCTTGGGAGCCTGATGTGGGGCTTGAGCCCAGGACCCTGAAATCATGATCTGAGCCGAAGGCAGGCACTTAACTGACTGAGCCACCCAGACGCCCCTCCATGTTTACTTTTTGAGTAACTGCCAGACTGCTTTCCAAAGCAGCTACACCCTTTTACATTCCCACCAGCAGTGTATGAGGATTTTAATTTCTCTTCATCTTTGTCAACACTTGTTATTATCTGTCTTTTTGATTATAGCCATGTTAGTGGCTACAAAGTAATATCTATGTGTGCTTTTGATTTGTATTTCCATGTCCGCTGAAGATGTTGACTGTTTTGTCATTTGATTATTGGCCATTTGTATGTCTTCTTTGGAGAAATAGCTATTCAGATCCTTTGTCCAATGTTCAGTTGGGTTATGTGTCTTTATTGTTGTTTAGTAAAACTTTTTAATATATTCAAGTACCAGTCCCTTATCAGTTATATGATTTGCAAATATTTTCTCCAGTTGTGTGGGTTGTCTTTTCACTTTCTTGATGGTATTGTTTGAAGACTGAGGAAGTGCAAATAGGTAAAAAGACTCATTGCCTTCTCTGAAGAGACTTAAAATCTAGTGCAAAAGAAATGAAACAAATACCAAAATAAGTTGATCCCCCAACTTTTTCAGTTCCCAAATAATTGAGAGGGAGTAGCAAAGGCTTTAGATGGTGAGGGTTTTCTTTGAAAATTTATCCAAATCTCTTTGTTTCCTAAGATTTTTCTTTCCTATCAGGTATTGCTAAGGTTGCATTATTGATGACTGTGGCCGGTTTCTAGCACCCATAGGCTTGGATACTGAGTGTGCTATTGGGTTTAATAACAAAGTAGACACAGCTGAAGAAAGTCTAGAAAATAAACTAGAAGACGGTTATCCAGAATGCAGCTGTGAAAGAGGAAAAGATGAGAAATAAGAAACAGAAGTTGAGATGAAAGATAAAGTAAGAAGATCTAGTATCTAATAGAAGCTCAGCAGCACAAAGAAGAGAGAGAATGGGAAAAGGCAGTATTTAAGGGGATAAGGGCTGAAGGCTGTCTAGAATTAGTGATAAAACAAATCCACAGATTCAAAAAACTTAATGAATCCAAGCAGATTACATTTTAAAAAATCTTCACTTGCAAACATAATAGCAGATGTAACATTGTAACATTGTAGCAGAACATCACAAATACAAACACACAGGCATGCACACAAAAGAGAGATGATTGTTAATGCAGCCATAGAAAATATACTGATTCTCTTCAAAGAAGCAACAATTATAAATGAAAGCAGAGTTCTTAACAGTGGAAACCAAAAGACATTGGAGTAATACACTGAGGGAAATACAACTGGCAACCTAGAATTTTACACTCAGCAAATACATTTTTCAAGAAAGTGGATGGAATAAGTTTTCAGACAAAGCTTTACCACCAGTAGACCTTCAATAAAGGAAATTTTAAAGGAGGCACTTCAGTCAGAAGGAAAGAGTACTTATTATCTGCAGTATCACCCAAATGTCCGTCAATAATAGAATGGATAAGCAAACTGCTGTGTTTGTAACTGCAAAGAAATGAAGTATAGTTACATGCGAGAGTCCAAAGCAGGGGTTGGCAAACTTTTTCTGTAAAGGGCCAGATAGAAGTATTTTGCAGACCATAGGGTCTCTGTCACAACTACTCAACTTGCCTATTAGAGTGTGAAATTAACAGTATACAATATATAAACAAATGGAGGTGGCTATGTTCCCATGAAATGTTATTTACAAAAATAGGTGGCAGGTAGGGTTTGGCCCATGGGCTGTTGTTTGTTCCCTGGTGTAGAAGGATCTCATTAATTTAACGTTGACTGAAAGAAGTGAGACACAAAGTTAACGTCCAGTATGATTCCACTTATAAAAAGTTCATATGATAGGCAAAAATCTGATACTGAGGTACCATACTGGGGTGGTCAAATTATTTTAAAACACAAAGAAGTGATTACTGTGAAAGTCACAGTAGTGATTACCTTTGGGGAGAGGAAAAGGGTTGGGATTGCAAAGGGGCCCATGGGGGAACTTCTGGGGTGATACTAGGGTTCTGTTTTTTTTTTTTTCCCTAGTTGGCAATTACATAGGTTATTTGTGAACATTATGTTTTATGCACTTTCTGTGGCTTTTACTTCCCCCCCTGCCCCAAGTAAATGGTTAAAACCAAAACAAAAAGCAAGAGGAAGGGTGATTATCACAAAAGTCAGGATAATGGTTGCTGTTAGGACAGGGGTTCTCACCTGGGGGCAACTTTATCCTTCATGGGACATTTGGCAATGTCTGGAGACATTTTTGGTTGTCACAGCTGGGGAGATGTTACTTCTGTCTAGTGGGCAGAGGCCAGAAATGCAGCTAAACATCCTACAGTACACAGCATAGCTGTGCTCCTCCGTCCCCAAACAAGTAATTATTCATCGCAAAATGTCAATAGTTTAGGGGTTGAGAAACCCCGTTCTAGGAGGAAGGGGCACAGGGGTGCTGGATGCTTCTTGATACAGGCAGTGTTCTGTTTTCTAATCCAGGAAGTGGTGGGGGTGGGGGGGAGAGGTTGCTTTATAACTAACTACAGACTTCAAATACTCCTATATATGATGATATTTGTCCCAATAAAAGAAATCTAAAAATTAAATGGGTCCCTTTCTGGTAGACTTAATTACAATAATTTATGGCATATTAAACCTGTAGTGAAGGTTAACTAAAGAGTAACCTGAAGCAATTTGGATATCAGGGATCAACTTCTATCTTAATGAGTATCTGGTGAGGTATAAATGGCTGTCACTTTTCCTATACGGATTCAGTGACACGATTAGGGTGTCAGTCTTGAGCTGGCTTTGCATGACCATAGTCATGGAGGCAGAAGCTTTTGAGTCTGGGGCTCGATTTCTTAGAGGCAGCCACACATTCATTCTTGAAGAGGGAAAATGAGTTGACTTCACACCCTGTTTGGTATCATAACTTTCTCCTTGATGTACTGAATTAGAGAAAACTCTGTAACTTCTTAGGTGATAGGGTTATCAAGAAATTATCAGCTTCAAGGGCGCCTGGGTGGCTCAGTTGGTTAAGCAGCTGCCTTCGGCTCAGGTCATGATCCTGGAGTCCCGGGATCGAGTCCCGCATCGGGCTCGCTGCTCAGCGAGGAGCCTGCTTCTCCCTCTGACCCTCCCCCCTCTCATGTACTCTCTCTCATTCTCGCTCTCTCAAATAAATAAATAAATCTTTAAAAAAAAAAAAAAAGAAATTATCAGCTTCAAGATTCCATAAAGAAAGGAGCCATGAGATTCATTTTTGTAGGTACTAAGAAAAGAAAGCAGATTTTTGAGCAATTTGCTTTTGAGATTTGACAGTGATAGCTAGAAAGTTACTTTTTCTCTGTGATGGTATCATGTTACTCTTTTCTGAGAAATGCCATCGTAGTTGCGAAAACTCTGCTTTGGGACAGTTTTCCACTTTGTTCCTTGTGCTGATTGCCGAGGCTGAGCAGTCAGTATAGTCGGGCCTTTATGATGTATTTTCCCAGAAGTAACAGTCAGTGAAACGTTTAAAGTGCCCCAGGGCACCCTGTATTATTTGTCAGGAAGTTAGTGAGTGTATAACAGCTTCCAAGTGGTAGTCCCTTGTCCTCATGCAGCCCCGTCCACAGGTTCATCGGTGCAGGCTGACTCTTGTGTATTTAGGACAAGTAGAAGACACTTTGAGTCACTCACTGTTCTACGGATTAAGTTCCACCTCAAGACCACTAGAGGGTGCCGGTAGCCTTGCAACGGGGACTGAGCAGTTCAGAAGAAACGGGGCATTGCTAGATGCCCCTCCCAGTACTGGAAAGCCTGTAGAATATTTCCTTTAAGGGAAGACCTGGCCAAGGAATGAATCTTTTTTTTTTTCTTTAATTTTAAAAAAATTTTATTATGTTATGTTAGTGACCATACAATACATCATTGGTTTTTGATGTGGTGATCCACGATCCATTGTTTTCGTATAACACCCATGCTCCATGCAGTACGTGCCCTCCTTAATACCCATCACCGGGCTAACCCATCCCCCCACACCCCTCCCCTCTAAAACCCTGTTTGTTTCTCAGAGTCCATAGTCTCTCATGGTTCATCTCTTCCTCCAATTCCCCTCCCCCGCATTTTTCCCTTCCTTCTCCTAATGTCCTCCATGTTATTCCTTATGTTCCACAAGTAAGTGAAACCATATGATAATTGACTTTCTCTGCTTGACTTATTTCGCTTAGCATAATCTCCTCCAGTCCCATCCATGTTGATGTAAAAGTTGGGTATTCATCTTTTCTGATGGCTGAGTAATATTCCATTGTATATATGGACCACATCTTCTTTATCCATTCATCTGTTGAAGGGCATCTCGGCTCTTTCCACAGTTTGGCTATTGCGGACATGGCTGCTATGAACATTGGGGTGCATATGGCCCTTCTTTTCACTACATCTGTGTCTTTGGGGTAAATACCTAGTAGTGCAATTGCTGGGTCATAGGGTAGCTTTATTTTTAAATTTTTGAGGAACCTCCACACTGTTTTCCAAAGTGGCTGTACCAACTTGCATTCCCACCAACAGTGTAAGAGGGTTCCCCTTTCTCCACAACCTCTCCAACATTTGTTGTTTCTTTCCCTGTCCATTTTTGCCATTCCAACTGGTGTAAGGTGGTATCTCAGTGTGGTTTTGATTTGGATTTCCCTGATGGCTAATGATGATGAACATTTTTTCATGTGTCTGTTAGCCATTTGTATGTCCTCTTCAGAGAAGTGTCTTTTCATATCTTTTGCCCACTTTTTGACTTGATTATTTGTTTTTTGGGTGTTGAGTTTGAGAAGTTCTTTAGAGATCTTGGATACCAGCCCTTTATCTGTAGTGTCATTTGCAAATATCTTTTCTCATTCTGTGGGTTGCCTCTTTGTTTTGTTGACTGTTTCCTTTGCTGTGCAGAAGCTTTTTGTCTTGATGAAGTCCCAAAAGTTCATTTTTGCTTTTGTTTCACTAGCTTTTGGAGATGTATCTTGAAAGAAGTTGCTGTGGGCGATGTCAAAGAGGTTACTGCCTATGTTCTCTTCTAGGATTTTGATGGATTCCTGTCTCACATTGAGGTCTTTCATCCACTTTGAGTTTATCTTTGTGAATGGTGTTAGAGAATGGTCGAGTTTCATTCTTCTGCATGTGGCTGTCCAATTTTCCCAGCACCATTTATTGAAGAGACTGTCTTTTTTCCATTGCATGTTTTTTCCTGCTTTGTCAAAGATTATTTGACCATAGAGTTGAGGGTCCATATCTGGGTTCTCTATTCTGTTCCATTGGTCTGTATGTCTGTTTTTGTGCCAGTACCATGCTGTCTTGGTGATCACAGCTTTGTAATATAGCTTGAAATCGGGAAATGTGATGCCCCCAGCTTTGTTTTTCTTTTTCAACATTTCCTTGGCGATTCGGGGTCTTTTCTGATTCCATGCAAATTTTAGGATTGTTTGTTCCAGCACTTTGAAAAATGTCATTGGAATTTTGATCGGGATGGCATTGAAGGTATAGATTGCTCTGGGTAGCATAGACATTTTAACAATGTTTATTCTTCTGATCCATGAGCATGGAATATTTGTCCATCTTTTTGTGTCTTCTTCAATTTCTTTCATGAGTGCTCTGTAGTTCCTAGAGTATAGATCCTTACCTCTTTGGTTAGGTTTATTCCGAGGTATCTTACGGTTTTTGGTGCTATTGTAAATGGAATCGTTTCTCTAATTTCTCTTTCTACAGTGGCATTGTTAGTGTATAAGAAAGCAACTGATTTCTGTGCATTGATTTTGTATCCTGTCACATTACTGAATTGCTGGATGAGTTCTAGTAATTTGGGAGTGGATTCTTTTGGGTTTTCCACATAGAGTATCATGTCGTCTGCGAAAAGAGAGAGTTTGACTTCTTCTTTGCCAATTTGAATACCTTTTATTTCTTTTTGTTGTCTGATTGCTGTTGCTAGGACTTCTAGTACTATGTTGAATAATAGTGGCGAGAGTGGGCATCCTTGACGTGTTCCTGATCTTAAGGGAAAGGCTCTCAGCTTTTCCCCATTGAGGATGATATTCGCTGTGGGTTTTTCATAGATGGATTTCATGAACTTGAGGAATGTTCCCTCTATCCCTATACTCTGGAGAGTTTTAATCAGGAAAGGATGTTGTATTTTGTCAAATGCTTTTTCTGCATCAATTGAGAGAACCATATGGTTCTTCTCCCTCCTCTTGTTAATGTGTTCTATCACATTGATTGATTTGCGAATGTTAAACCACCCTTGCATCCCGGGGATAAATCCCACTTGGTCGTGATGGATGATCCTTTTAATGTATTGTTGGATCCTATCAGCTAGGATTTTGTTGAGGATTTTGGAATCCATATTCATCAGGGATATCGGTCTGAAATTCTCCTTTTTGATGGGGGCTTTGCCTGGTTTGGGGATTAAGGTAATGCTGGCCTCATAGAATGAGTTTGGAAGTTTTCCTTCTGTTTCTATTTTTGAAACAGCTTCAGTAAAATAGGTATTATTTCTTCTTTGAATGTTTGGTAGAATTCCCCCAGGGAATCCATCAGGCCCTGGACTCTTGTTTTTTGGGAGGTTTTTGATCACTGCTTCAATCTCGTTACTGGTTATTGGCCTATTCAGGTTGTCGATTTCTTCCTGTTTCAGTCTTGGCAGCTTATAGGTTTCCAGGAAGGCCTCCATTTCATCCAGATTGCTCAGTTTATTGGCATATAGTTGTTGATAATAATTTCTAATAATTGTTTCTATTTCCTTGGTGTTAGTCGTGATCTCTCCCCTTTCATTTATAATTTTATTAATTTGGGTCCTTTCTCTTTTCTTTTGGATAAGTCTGGCCAGTGGTTTATCGATCTTATTAATTCTTTCAAAGAACCAACTTCTAGTTTCGTTGATCTGATCTACTGTGTTTCTGGTTTCTAATTCATTGATCTCTGCTCTATTTTTAATTATTTGTCTTCTAATGCGTGGCTTAGGCATCGTTTGTTGCTTTTTCTCTAGTTCTTCAAGGTGTAGAGTTAGTTGGTGAATTCGGGATTTTTCTATTTTTTTGTGTGAGGCTTGGATGGCTATGTATTTCCCCCTTAGGACCACCTTTGCAGTATCCCATAGGTTTTGGACCGATGTGTTTTTGTTCTCATTGATTTCCATGAATTGTTTAAGTTCTTCTTTGATTTCTTGGTTGACCCAAACATTCTTGAGCAGAGTAGTCTTTAGCTTCCAAGTGTTTGAATTTCTGCCAAATTTTTTCTTGTGATTGAGTTCCAGTTTTAGAGCATTGTGGTCTGAGAATATGCAGGGAATAATCTCAATCTTTTGGTATCGGTTGAGACCTGATTTGTGATCCAGTATATGGTCTATTCTGGAGAAAGTTCCATGTGCGCTCGAGAAGAATGAGTATTCTGTTGTTTTAGGGTGGAATGTTCTGTAAATATCTATGAGGTCCATCTGGTCCAATGTATCATTCAAAGCTCTTGTTTCCTTGTTGATTTTCTGCTGAGATGATCTGTCCATTGCTGAGAGTGAGTATTGAGGTCTCCTACAATTAACGTATTGTTATCAATATGACTCTTTATTTTGGTTAATGGTTGGCTTATATAGATGGCTGCTCCCATGTTGGGGGCATAGATATTTACAATTGTTAGATCTTTTTGTTGGATAGACCCTTTAAGAATGATATAGCGTCCTTCTGTGTCTCTTATTACAGACTTTAGTTTAAAATCTAATTTGTCTGATGTAAGAATTGCTACCCCAGCTTTCTTTTGAGGTCCGCTGGCATGCAAGATGGATCTCCATCCCTTCACTTTCAGTCTGGATGTATCTTTAGGTTCAAAATGAGTCTCTTGTAGACAGCATATGGATGGGTCCTGTATTTTTATCCAATCTGCAACCCTGTGCCGTTTTATGGGAGCATTTAGGCCATTCACATTGAGAGTGATTATTGAAAGATATGAATTAATTGTCATCATGTTGCCTGTGAAGACGTTGTTTTTATAGATTGTCCCTGCAAATTTCTGTTGTATATCACTCTTGGGGTCTTTCTCCTTTTATAGAACCCCCCCCCCTTAATATTTCTTGCAGGGCCGGCTTAGTGGTCACATATTCTTTCAGTTTCTGCCAGTTGTGGAAGCTCTGCATCTCTCCATCCATTCTAAATGAAAGCCTTGCCAGATAAAGTATTCTTGGCTGCATGTTCTTCTCATTTAGTACCCTGAATATGTCTTGCCAGGCCTTTCTGGCTTGCCGGGTCTCTGTGGATAGATCTAACATTATTCTGATGTTCCTCCCTCTGTACGTAAGGGATCTCTTCCCCCTAACTGCCCTTAAGATGGTTTCCTTGGTTCTAAGATTCGCGAGTTTTACTATTACATGCCGGGGTGTTGGCCTGTTTTCCTTGATCTTAGGAGGGGTCCTCTCTGCCTCTAGGACTCGAATGTTTGTTTCATTCCCCAGATTAGGGAAGTTCTCAGCTACGATTTGCTCAAATACACCTTCTAGTCCTCTCTCTCTCTCCACTCCCTCCGGGATTCCAATTATTCTGATGTTGGAACGCTTCATGGTGTCACTTATTTCTCTGATTCTATTTTCATGGATTCTGAGTTGTTTTTCCCTGGCCTCCTCTTTTCCCTTTTTATCTATTATATTGTCTTCCAGGTCGCTTATTCTCTCTTCTGCCTCAGTTACCCTAGCTGTTAGATTATTTAGATTGGATTGGATCTCATTGATAGCATTTTTAAGTTCTGCCAATTCACCTTTTATTTCTGCCCTTAGAGACTCTATGTTGCCATTAATTGATTTCTCCATTCTAGCCATTGTCTTCACAATTGCTAGCCTGAATTCCATCTCCGACATCTTGGTTATATCTGCATCCATTTGTAAATCTGCAGCATAAGTCATAATCTCTGAGTCTTTTCTATTTTGGGGGCTCCTCCTCCTAGTCATTCTGTTGGGTGTTTGAGGGAATGTAGAGAGTCCAAATTATTGAGCAGAACCCAAGCAAGATGCACCTGTTTTCTTGGGACCTTAGGGTTGCTGGCCTCTTCTTTTCCCAGCCTGTCTTTTGGGGGAGGGGTCTGCCACACTGTTACTCAGGCAACCCTGTTTGGGCGGAGTTGCCCTGCTCCCCCTGTGGTGGGGGATGGGCTCAGCGGGAATCAGTTTTTGGGGCTTTTGTTCTCTGGCGGCTTTCCCTGGCGGCTTTCTGCGTCTCTTCTGCGAGTCAGAGCAGAAGAGACCCTCTGCCTCAGAGCAGAGAGATCGCAGTCTGTTCTTCAGTGAGCTCTCCAGGCCACACTATCTCCATTTCTGTCCGTGCTGCTATAAACTGCAGCATCCTGGGTTGTGTGCCCCTCCGCAGCGCTCCTAGTCCTGCCTCCACGTTGGAGCACGTCTCTGCCCTTTGTGCTTCTAAAACCGCCAGCCGCTCCCAGTATGTGCGTGCGACCCCGCCGCTCCGGGTTTCCGTCCTGGGCGCTGCAGTTCGCAGGCGCAACCCCGCCACTCCGGGTTTCTGCCCCGGGGGCTACCCTAAAGTCCTTTCCCCGCCGCTACCCGTCTGCAAGTCTTTGCCCGTCCGCAGCGCGCAAGGCTGTCACTCACCGGCGGTGTAGGATCCCCACGGCCAGGCTCCCTCCGCTGCCGTTTATCCTCCGATATCTGCCCGCAGAATCAGGGCTCCCTGCTTCGTACCTCAAAACCAATCACCTGCGATATTCTGTTTGTATAGATCCAGATCTTCTTACATCTCAGGCTGGTTTCATGGGTGCTCAGAGTGGTCTGGTAGATATCCAGCTCAATTCCAGGGACCAGTTGAAATAGGGTCCCCTACTCCTCCTCCATCTTTCTGCCAAGGAATGAGTCTTGAAGCTGATAATTTCTTGATAATCCTATCACCTAGAAAACTAAGAGATTATTTTTCTGCCATGTCATCCTTGGTAAATACAGTATGTCTTCATCCAAGTGAATTTTTGGTCATATTACTTGTATTAAAGCTGAAAAGCAGGTGGCACAATAACCTCGTAACATAATTTTTCTGCCATAATAATATTTTTAGTTTCTTAATAAGACTGTTTACAAATCCACACAGTACGCCTTTTAACTAAGCAGAGATTCCATACTGTCCTCTTCTTAGAATCTTACAAAGATTCTAGAAATAACCCTTATTTTCTTATGGGATATAAAATTCAGTATATTCTTCAAAATTTCATTTTTAGGAATTATTTTACTGATTAGTTCTCTCTACCAGACTCAACTTCGCTTTTTGGTGGATTGACCTCAGGGTGTTAGGAAATGTTTGTTACTTCCATCAGATATTTTGCCCTTTCTGATTTTAAAGATTTCTGAAAATAAAAACTGGGATGCCTATTAGGAAGGGATCTTCAAGGGTTTTTTGTATACATTTTGAAAACCAGTATACTCTGTCTCACATTTTTTAGAGCAACGTCTGTAAGATTTTTAACCATAGCTTTGAATAGTTGCGAAGAATGTAATTTCTGGCCTATTGGGAAATATTGGCATTTCAAGATAAAACCCTTACATCATTCTCAGATGTATCCAGTGGACGGTAAATACCAGAGCAATTTGATATCCATTGTCACGTATTTAGAAATACACCAGCAAGTCCTTTAGTAGTCAGAACTGTTACATTTCATAGTTCCCTTTCCTCTGAAATAGTATTTCCGTTGCATATACCACATAGCATTTTATGTTAATATGTCCTTTTTTGCTTAAACTATTTTTTTTTAAAGATTTTTATTTATTTATTTGAGAGAGAGAGAATGAGAGAGAGCAAGCACATGAGAGGGGGGAGGGTCAGAGGGAGAAGCAGGCTCCCCGCCGAGCAGGGAGCCCGATGCGGGACTCGATCCCGGGACTCCAGGATCATGACCTGAGCCGAAGGCAGTCGCTTAACCGACTGAGCCACCCAGGCGCCCTTGCTTAAACTTTTTAGACTTTGTCATCCTGTCCTATTTCTCTGCCCCAAAACAAATACATATAAATTTTTGGTTTATTTCTAGTAACCCTAAGGTTTTAGGTGTAAATATTTTTCCTGTGGATTAAGTTATCATTATACCAGTAGATTGCAATTAATAATACTGGGAAACATGTTAAAATTTTGATAATTATTATTACAGTAAAATCTTTCTGGAAGTGCATCTCTGGATGAGACAGATTGGTGTGGGGTGGGGCCTGGTTTTGCTGTTTTGATTAGAGGGCGCTCCCTAGTACTTTGGCTTGTGCCTTACTTATCCCCGGTAAGAGAAGAGTCATGCCTCTCTCGTAAAGTGAGGGAAGGACACATGGGAGAAGTGGAGAAGGAGAGCCAGATTGCTGCATCCACTCAGAATCAGAGCAGTTTTGGGAAAGAATGCATAGGGACTAGTAGATAGAGACTGATTTCCCCTAAGATCTGTCTATGCTCCATATACTGTGGGAAGTCTGTGTCCTTGGCAGATGGAACAGCTCCCCCGGAGATGCTTAAAGTCCTCTGAAGTGCAAGAGCAGCTCTTTTGGGGACACAGGGTAGTGGTTAAGAATGTGGACTATCCTCATATCCACCTGGGTTTGGATCCCTTCATAGCTACCTCCTAGCTGTGCCTTATTTAATCCCTCTGTGCTTTAGTGTCCTTCTGTGAAGTAAGTTTAATCCTCACAGCAGCTACTTTGTAGGATGGTTGTAAAATGAAATACAAGAATGCATAGAAAGCTCTTAGTCCAGTGCTTCCTGCTTGATAAGACTTCACTTGATAATAGCTATTATCTAAGCTCTGAACTTACTAAGTGATTTGTGTTTGGAACACCAAAATTGAGAATATTATGTGCCTTAAGAATAGTGTTTGACCTCCAGAAGATGAGAAAAATTTACTTGGGGGATGTCTGAAAAAAACCCCAAGCACTCTTCTTGAAAAGTGACTGCAGAAGGGAAGGTTTCAGGTTGATGATATAATTAACCCATGCTAGAGATTGTCTGAAACCTTGAAACATTTGTCTTTATATCCTTCGGAGCCTTACTTTATAATCCATACTTTGTTTTTAAAATTGCTAATTTCTGGAAAGGATTACCGCTAGCTAACATAACATGTTCAGTGGACATGTGCTGGTTTTGCTCCAGTATTACGGTGAAAATTTCCTTTTCCCCTCTTTTCTCTGAACTTCCTATCTGTAGTTCTTTATGACATAACTATAGGAAAATTAAGTCTCTTTCTCGCTATGATGTTCTGTTTCCGTGATATTCTGCTGCCTTACCTGGACACATAGATAAGGGTGAGAGAATATGGGCAGCTAGTGACTATCCTGTAATTGACTCTAACCGCAGATCTACTTGCTCTGATATTTTAGGTTCTGATATTTCTGGCTCACATTTTCCTCTTTTATCAAAGGAATAAACACATGAGTTTATTCCTCGATGATTTTTGTTATTTTTGTCCTTAAGGTGAGTCTCCATTGAAATCTGGTGTTTGAGGCGATGGCTCAGTGCCGGCTCTCCTTCTTCACACCCTGATCATCATATCTGCTGTTTTTTTTAATTATCATGTAACCTACCTTTATTGGCTTTTTAAAAGAGCTTTTTTTTTGAAACAATTATAGATGTATAGGAAATTGCAAAAATAATAACTACAAAGAGTCCTGACTACCATTTACCTACTTTTTCCCAGTGGTGACATCTATTGCAGCTATAACATAACCTCAAAACCAGGAAATGGACACTTGTGTAGACTGTTTATTAGACCACAGACCTTTTATTAAGGTTTCATCTTTTTTTTTAGCCTTCACGCTTGCGCGTGCGTGTGTGTGTGTGTGTGCACATGTAGTTCTGTGGAATTTTATCCCGTGTATAAAATCAGGTAATCATCACCACACTTAAGGTACAGGATTGTTTCATTACCACAAAAGAGCTGCCTCGTGCTGCTTCTTCAGACTCACACTCACCTTCCAGCACTCCCCTTTAATCCCTGTCCCCTGGAAACCTTCTCTAGCTGTAGAGTGTTGTCACTTTGAGAATGTTATATAAGTGGAACATATTGTGTGTAGATTGACCTTTTTCACTAAGCACAATGCCCTTGAGGTCCACCCACGTTGTTCCTTTTTATTGTGGAGTAGTGTTGCAGTGGAAGTATATACCAGACTTTGCTTAGCCATTCACCCATTGAAGGAATTCCGGGTTATTTCCAGTATTTTACTATGATACATAAGGCTACTATTACATTCGTATGTAGGTTTTTGTGTGAACACAAGTTTTCGGTTCTCTTCCTCGAGGATTTTATACATTCTGTGTGAATGGTCTTGCCTGATTCATAGTACACAGTTTAAGAAGAATATTTCCAATCATTTGATTGGAGTTCAGTAATAAATGATGGGGTTCCTAAAGATTTCATTTAAATCAGACCATGTCATTGTAAGAATAAATGAGAATGGATTACAGAGAGTTTAATGTAATGCTTTTCATTCTTTTTTTAAGACTCCTCAGACAACAAAGAAAAGAAGACTTTCAGCCTTGAAGAAAAGTCTAAAATCTCCAAAACCCGTGTTCACTATATGAAATTCACAAAAGGTAAAATTAAGCATTTATTTGTTGCTGAAATCTCTGTTCACACTAGGTTTCTTAAAGCATTTTTAGCTTTCACCAACATTATTTCTTGTTTTATATGCAAAATGGACAAGTATGGATGGTCTGACTGGTTTGATCTAAAGCAGAGCTAAAGTTTCAACATTTATTGTGAATCACCTAGAGATCTGGTTAAAGTGCAGATTCATTAACTCTGAGGTGGGGCCCCGCCCCACATTCGGCTTTAGACTACGTGCAAGTCCTTTGGCAAAGCTGGAAGCGGAAGTCAACATGCTACGTAAAGGAGAAAAGAGACTTTTATGTGGCTGGGTCAGAAAATACTTTTAATTTATTGCTCAACATTTTTAGGTACACCTCTTGTTTTTGAGAAATCTCACTCCCACGCTGAATCACATTATTCCACACCATTCGACATTGAATGGAGTGTTAACTTAGGCATTCCATGGTCATTGCAAAGTAGCTTTAGGAAATGTATTTGAGAACTGGGTAGTAAGTGAGTCCTAAAGTCCTCCATCATCACCTCCTCCCTCCCTCCCCAGTACCGCCGCCAATTGCAAGTGCAGTTGTCCTGTGTAACCACGAGGTGGCAGTCTTGTATTGATAAGAAACAATTTAACTTAAAACTCCTCAACTCCCCCAAATATTTTCCCATAGAACAGTATTGTGCATTAAGTACACTTTCCAGGTACAAAAGCCTATTTATTACATACTGTACTTAAGTTATAAATGTGAATGTAATCCTGTTGTGATAGTCTAGTCACCATATGATCCTTCTTCCTGTGGGAGATTGGATGTACCTTTCTACCTCGCTATACCAGGAAACACACATCCCTTTGCTTTAGTCTAGTTGGCATGTTTGGGAATTCCCTGACTCCTAGAACTTGCCTGAATAGTAGTGGGAGCTGGAATTCCCACTACTCTAACTATTAATGGTGGTTCTCATTTGGGGCCAGCACCCCGAAAGGTAGGTCTGGGGTTGGTTTAAGTGGGAGCCCGTGGCAGAGTTAGTGGGAGCCGAATAGCTTCGGGAATGTGTACAAGGAGAGATGGGCTTTTCCTGCTTCCCTCTCCCAGCCGGTGTGCTTTTTGTGTGGCTCTTCATGCTATCCCCTCTCCTTTCTCTCAAGCTAGAACCTTCTTTGTTGTTTTCCTGTATGGTTTCTGATCAGGGCTTCTCTCCACTCCTGACCTGCTGCAGAACAGAAGACAGCCCCTGTTGGTTCCTCAGTCTTTGTAAGGGGAGGCTAAATTTGCCACTTTATAACCAGTCTTTTTTCAATAGAACCTAAAGGAAAAAAGAGAGATATAGCAGAAAGATGCTGAGCAAATGAATGACATTAAAAGTGGCCTGTAACTTTTAGATGGTAGGGCAGCCTCTGAAGCTTTCACATTAGCAAATCTAGTTTTCGTTTAGTACCTAACTGTATGCATGATTTCACCTGAAGCATTTGCTGCAGCCGGGATAAACCTCTGTAATCTACTTTAATCTGATGGTTGCTGGGAGTATCTGCTTTCTATTTCTAGTTAAGCCACTCCCTTGCCAGGTGACCCTGTCAACCTGCTTGGTGTGTTGTGCCTTCACTTTCTCAGAATGAGGTTTGCTGATTTATTAGTATTAGCCTTGCCTGGAGAGAAGGGGGGCATTGGTATACAGGGAAGAGGGTTCAAGATATATTGTCAGGAAGGAAGCAGAGGAGATTGGGAAAAAATAGAGGAAAGGCAGTTTGGGGAGTGAGTGGAAAAGGTGGGAAAAAGGAGGCAGAAATCCAGGTAGTCAAGAAAATAATTATTTACTATCCATCTTAACAAGCCACGGTGAAAGCATATCTTAGAGTTCTTTCATTTAGTAAAAGAAGTCTTTCCTTGCAGAGCAGCTGTTGTCCCTGAATATGAATGATAAACCTTAAGTCATCTCTAAGGTGGATGATCTTAGATCACAGGGATCCTGGGTGCTGCATTACCCTCTCACACAGATCACTTTAGCACTTACTTTCTTCCAGACTCTGCTTCCACTGTTACAACATGAGGAAAGATTTTTAAGTCATTATTGAGTTCTAAAGTAGGTCGCATTTTACGACTTTTCAGAAATGACCCATTTTATGGAACTTTTGATTGTTGAGCATAATGGATGATAAGTATTTTAGCTCGTGGGTAGGCTCCTAGTGAACATAACTAATTCACTTATTCAATGAGGATGATTCATGCTGTATCATGTGGTCCAGAGACTAAAACATGGGAAGAGGGCATTTTACATAGCTTGGTGGAAAGAGTGAAGACAAAAATTAGACTTTAGTGAGATTCCAGCAGCAGGCAGCATTGTAAAATTTGCTACCGCCTAAATATTGGCCATATCATTTTCGTTGAGATACATACATACTTACTCCTTCCTCGAGTCCCAAATTTATGATTTTAATTTGAAACAATTAATATTATCTAATTCAAAAGTTCATATCATCAGTGTTTGTTTAAAAGCCTAACTTCCATGCGGTTTCTTTTTTTTTTTTTAAAGATTTTATTTATTTGACAGAGAGAGACACAGCGAGAGAGGGAACACAAGCAGGGGGAGGGGCAGAAGGAGAAGCAGGCTCCCCGCTGAGCCGGGAGCCTGATGCGGGGCTCGATGCGGGGCTCGATCCCAGGACCCTGGAATCATGACCTGAGCCGAAGGCAGACGCTTAACGACTGAGCCACCCAGGCGCCCCGCATGCAGTTTCTTTCAATTCAAAAAATGTTTGTCGAGTCCCATCTGTGGAGAGGAAAAGACAGGGAAAAGAGCAAACTCCACAAAACCATTTTTAAAGCTTTTCACATACACAGTGCGAAGTTACCAAGAGAGCATTGCTTTCTTCCTCCTGTCAGTTGTGCAGTGAGTGGAAGAACGGGGCATGAACTGTGGTTGCGCAGCTTCAGCCTGGTAATCTTACTCAGACTTTTTACTCCCGTGACCATTTGCAGTATTTGCTTCTTAAATGAGAAAACTGCCTGGACGACACACCTGGTGGCTGGCTCGTTAGGCTGGACGCACAGACTGTAGTCCTCCTAGCTCGCTCCCCTCCTCCCCACGGCGGGGCAGCGGACTCTGCTAGTGATGGACTCTGCTAGTGATGGGCAGCAGGTTTCCTCTTCGGATTCTTTTGCCACTTAAATCTAAAATAGCGCTGCAGGCTGGGAAAAAATTCTGGCTCTTACTGGTTGTGCAGGTGTCACTTACTTCATCCCCCACTCCGAGTCCTGCAGCTTGCCTGGTGCTCCGACGTCACCCTTTCAGTGCCATCGCCGTAATCTCCTGGTCCCAGCTTATTATCCGTCCCATGTATTTTCATTAAAAACAAAAATCAAAATACAATATGTGTTGTATCCTTCTTGACTGGGGGATGCAAATGAATTTTCCAAGCAAGTGAAGCTAACTACATACACCTGAATTGTTTTGTTTTGTTTTTAATTTTTTTTTTTTTAAAGATTTTATTTATTCATTTGAGACACAGAGATAGAGAGAGAGAGAGAGCATGAGCAGTGGGAGAGGCAGAGGGAGAGGGAGAAGCAGACTCCCGGCCGAGCCAGGAGCCCGATGTGGGGCTCGATCCCAGGACCCCGGGATTATGACCTGAGCTGAAGGCAGACGCTTAACCATCTGAGCCACTCAGGTGCCCCTGTTTTTAATTTTAACAAACGTATTTCTCCTACTGTGCTTTTCCTGGCCGTCACCCTTTGAGTAGAAAGCTCAGGTTTTTTTTCAGGCTTTGTTCTAATACGGTGCTATAATACCATGTTTTCCCTTTTACGTCCCTTAAAGTAAGAGGCTCCAAATCTCTGTGCTTCTAAAATTCTGATACTTATTTTTTATAGTTTCATTTGCTTCCCATGTGGACTTCTTGGTGTCGTGGGTGTACCTGGCCATAGTGGTAACCTCCCTCCCTTCCTTTGCCACTCTGATGGACTGGATAATCATGACTATTAGAAAAACAGCTAAAAAGATCATAAAGAACTCTTCTCTAAAGTACCTGCTCATCCTTTTATGGACATAGTTATATCAGCTTGGCTGCTGGAAACCGTTTTCCCTGGTTCTCAAAATGTTATGGCCAAATTAAGACTAACAGATGAACCAAACCCAGACAGATAATATATAATTCTTATTCTGTTGAGTTTTTGATTGTCATTTTCCCTAACATCTAAGTTTATCAACAGTATTTGCTGTTAGTTGACCTTAATTCAGAACTGAGACCAGTAAGCTTTCAAGCTCAGTTTTAATAAATATATATTTTATTCAAAAGTGGCCATGATTTTATAACATTTATAAGCTATTCAACCAGGACCATTAACTAACAACTGTTTCAGTATCACTTCCATCTTCACATTTTGATCTATCCTTTAAGTTCCTTTCCGTTGGTCTCTGACTCTTAATTCTTCTCTGTGTTTTGTTTTCCAGATCAAATCCAGAGCAAGGCCTGTAACAGTCCTGGTTTCTACACTTACTTAAGTGAACTTTGCTAAAGGATAAAAATTTCTGATACAAGAATCTATCACCAAAACCTTAGAAACACTTGCACCTTCATTGGTACAGCTTACTCTCTCTCCCAGCTTGGCAGTTTTTCCTGTGATGTTTAGATTTGTTTTCAATCTCTGCGTGTTCATAGTTTGACATCTGTTCTAGAATTGCGACCTTGCATGTACCCTCCCTTCCTTAATCCCTGAAGCATTCCTTTTAATTGAGTTCCTGTAAAAGAGATCTTAATTTGCATTTCTTTGAGGGTATCTGTTCCATTCCAGAAGAAGGGAAAGATGGCCGATACATATTTTGAACTAAGTAGAACTCCTTTTTCTGAAATAGAAACTGCCATCCTGAATGTGCTCGCAGTGCAAAATGGGTTATGCCGATGACAAAGCTAAGAATAGATCTCTAGACCTCCTGAGGGTTTGTCCACTTCTCCCCACCGTGACCAATTTTATTCCCCACTTTTCAGGTTCATTTTCTGAGTTCCTGTCTGGGATATGTTTCCTTTTGTTCCTAAGGAGATTTCATTTGGGGTCTTTTGTCTGGGTCTGCTTAATAATCAGAACCAGGAAAGCTTTGTTTCTAGCTCAGGGAGAAAGGAGAGAGTAGCACAGAGCCACAGAGGAGCATGTCCTTCCTGATAGGAACAGGTCGTACTGACTGGACCATTGAATCTAGTACTGCTGCCTATGCAACTGGTTATGGTGCCTGGCTTCGCATTAAATCGAAGGGTGTTTTGTTTTTTAATTTCATGGAGTCACTGAGCAATATCATATTTGAATGCCCCAGTGATAGTCAGTGAACTAGAACCTTCTGGGTCATGCCATTACTTTGCCAAGTCAGTTTGCTACAGGAAACTAAGAAGACAAGTGAGTCTGTGACATTGGAACTCAGGCTTCCTACTCAAAGCACAAATTCCTGTGTCTGACCCAGAGCCTCACTCCCCCAGAGCCTCAAGGCTTTACATGTAGCAGTTACTTTTTAAAATGCATTTACCATGTAGTTGACAAATGGGAATAGATTTGGTTGACTGCTCACAGAGTATTATTGGTAGAAGTGGAAATTCCAAAGAAGTGAATTTTAAATTAGTTGGTTTGTGGGTTTGAAATTAAGTGAAAGAGTTTAGTGTTTTTAATAAGAATCGTGGATCCTTTGGACAGTGCTTTGCCAGAAGCCATTTAATTTCCTGCTCTTATTCTGTATCCCTTTACTTAAAGATGGTAGAGCTGTAACAGTAAAGAACATTTTAAAGGGAAAAATCTGAAATCCTTTCATCCTAATATAGTCATTTTTATTTGCATATATTCTTTTAAAACTTTCATTCATTCAGTAATTATTGAGCTCCTATGTGTCAAATACAGTGTGCCCTCATTCATGTGTGTTTAAAAGCTGTGTAGCTAGCAGCATTTTTGTCTGCATTTCATAATCCTAATAACTCACATCTCCTTGAAATAAATAATATCTCTTTTATAAATGGGGAACCCAGAGACCCAGAAATCATGCCTTGAAGGCATACCAGTAGAAGAGCTAGCTTTCAAATTCAGTTTTCCTCTCATGCTACATGCTCTTGATTGTTTCTACGATTGAGGGAATGTCAAGGGTTCTGGTTCTAAAACACTTGATTTTTAAGTGATTTTGAATTTAATTAATTTTGTTAATTAAGGAGTTGTAGTCTGTGAAGGGGAGACAGAATGTCAGTAGTTTACAAAATTGTTTCTTTTCCAAAACCCATTTTGCTTTCAGGATTGTCATAGTTTATATTCGTGTTCCTTATTTTAGAAAGAATGGTATTACTGAAAGGCACCATGTTGTTTTCCTAGGGAAGGATCTGTCATCTCGGAGCAAAACAGATCTTGACTGCATTTTTGGGAAAAGACAGAGTAAGAAGACTCCTGAGGTATTAAGCCACATACAGTTGATAACTGTTCTGTTTCAATACTGCTTGATTTTCTGCTGTGTGTAGAACTATTTATATCTATTACCGGTAGTACTCTTTAGATAAACCTATCAAAAAAAAAATTTGAGAGGCTTCATACAAAGGCTAAATGTGATCCTCTTAATAATAATAGTTGGAAGATAATATGCTTTACAAGGATTCTGAAAAAGAATATGTGTTACCTGCTTTTTCCCTTGTGTGAGGACTAGAATAAACTCGGGGAGGAATGTCTTTGCTGGTATATTCAAGGGTGAAGACGTCTCTCCCATGCCAGGAGAGAGGGTGGTTGCTTGCAGTGGTTCTGTTTGCTCTGCTTGGACTGCATAATTGTTTGGGATATGGCTTGGGGAGGAACAGTATCATGTATGTAGTCCTGTTCTGGTCTATTGCCTTTTTTTTTTTTTTTTAAAGATTTTATTTATTTATTTGAGAGAGAGAAAATGAGAGAGAGAGAACACCTGAGAGGGGATAGGGTCAGAGGACGAAGCAGACTCCATGCCGAGCAGGAAGCCCGATATGGGACTCGATCCAGGGACTCCAGGATCATGACCTGAGCCGAAGGCAGTCGCTTAACCAACTGAGCCACCCAGTCGCCCCGCCTTTTTTTTTTTTTTTTAAGGATTTTATTTATTTATTTGACAGAGAGAGAGAGATAGCAAGGGCAGGAACACAAGCAGGGGGAGTGGGAGAGGGAGAAGCAGGCTTCCCACCAAGCAGGGAGCCCGATGCGGGGCTCGATCCCAGGACCCCAGGATCATGACCTGAGCCGAAGGCAGACGCTTAACGACTGAGCCACCCAGTTGCCCCCTGGTCTATTGCCTTTTAAAAGCATTTTTAAAGTGTTGGATCATCACCAAGAATCTGTAAGGGATTTGGATGTAGTATTTCTTCCATTGTACAATGTTTGTTTGTTTCAAAACTAGATAGGAATAGGGTGACTAAACCGTACCCTAAATGGGATGAGTCCATAATTCAAAGTCTTCATTAGTTAATTGGGCTGTGTAATACAGCACAAATTTTTTGTGCCATTTCCAAGGTAAGAGACGGTCCTGGATTTGGATGTCAAAATCGAAGTTTTGAAATACGGGTTTCTGGAGATGAAGGGATAAAAATTTGAAATTGGTGTTGTCTCCAAAAATCTGCAGTATGGTTACTATAGCTATTACTCAACTAATCCGATATGTCCTCCTTATAGTTTCTTTATTGGCTTCTAACCAAGGCCCTTGGTGACGACAGAACAAAAAAGACTTGTGTCATTTTTTTCTGATATTTCTCCAGACCTACAGGAATTTTTCCAGGGCAGTAGCTATTTGCTACTTAATATTATTTTCAAAGACGCTAGTTATTAGAAATTGTGCTGGGTGATTTCCTCTGCGGGTTGGGAATAAATTCCGTCTTTCAGCACTTTTCTGCCCCTATACCTTTAGCGGTGAGGACTGAGAAAGCAGGCCTGGGCCCCATTGGCTCGCCGAGGGGTGGTGTCTGTAGGTCTCTGCTGAGTCATGTCAAAAGCAGGTGGGTAATTAGGGAGGAGGTGTTCTGACATCACTGGATGCTTCATTCACAGGGAGGCTGTTGGAAAGAGCTGAGGATCATCAGACAACCCTACTTCTGGTCACACCTCTCCCCCTCAGTGGTTACTGTGTGACCTGGATTGGATCAGGCCGTCTGCCTTGTTCACTCAAGACTTTGCATCTGCCTTACCTGAGTCTTTCTCTTGAGTCACTCTCCTTTGATCACCCTCAGTAATTTCAGTATCCTCACGGATGTTCTATCACCTCCTCTCTGCCCTAGCTACCCCTTCCCGTGCCCACACCTTGAGCCTTTGCAGCAGCCCCATGGTCCACCCCGGATCTCTGACGGTAACCTTTCTGTTCCAGCTCTCTCAATCTTACATTCCCACTGTGCTGGCATTTCCAAATCCTTGTTTTCTTGGGTTACTTGACCCTCTTTTTTCTCCCTGCTGCCAGCCCCTACTGCCTGCGACCCTGGTCTTTTCTAGTACTCTCTTTGAAATGTTACAGTTGAACAGATGAGGGAAGGAAGTATTATTTATGGGCTTTTGCTAGAACTTTAAAAGAACGTACGTGGTAAGCACAGGAAAGCCTTTTGTTACAGGAGATTAGAGGTTTCTAATCCTCTGACAGATGTCTGTCAGTAAGTCCTGATGTTAGGTGCCATGAAGTTTTTCAACACTATCCAGCACGACTTGGCTTTTTGGTGGTGTAGTCATTCATGACCATGTTGATGTGAGCCTGTATTTGAGGTACTAGCCCAGGGAAAATCTATTTCAGTGCAGTTGGTGTGGAGAAGACCAGCCTTGATATAATACTGTGTTTTTTTTAAGATTTATACCCAAGCACTTCTTAATCTCTCATTCAAGCTTAAGGTTTTCCTCTTGTTGATGCATTTAAAATCCTGATTGTTTGGTGAGGCAATATTATACCAGGGTGCAGTACTTGGTCTGTAGCAGTGATTCTCAACAGCATTTGCACGCAGTCACTTAAGGAGCTTTAAGAAAAGTGCTAATGCCAGGGTGCCAACCCAGCCCAGTTAAATCCAAATTTGGGGTCAGGGTCCAGGAATAGGTATTAAAAGAGAAGAAGAAAAATAGTTTTAATTTAAAATAAAGCCTACCCAGCCACCTCAGGTGATTATTAGGAGTAAGGATTGAGAGCCACTAGTAGACGCCCTGATAATGTAACATTTGGGAGAGCTGCTGGCTTTAGGGTGACAAATACTGCCTAGGACAGGGCTTCTGAAATCTTAACACGTACACAGATCGTCTGGGAATTGTGTTAAGCTGCAGATTCCAGTTCTTGAGGGTAGGGTGGGGCGCAAGAGCCTGCATTTCTGAGAAGCTCCTAGGTGATGCTGATGCTGCTGCCCCACTGCTGCGAGCACCACATGAGTCAACGGGGCCTCTTTCTAATAGTCTAGTACACGGCTACATGTGCGTAGAAGACGGAGGGCAGTGGAACCTAATCACACTGTAAGACACCAAGTAAAAAGTATTTCTGTAAGGCAGAGTTGCTTTGTTTTTTTAGTTTTTATTTAAATGCCAGTTAGCATGCAGTGGAATAGTGGTTTCAAGTGTAAAATATAGTGATTTAACACTTCAGTACAACACCTGGTGCTTACCACAAAGGCACTCCTTGATCCCCATCACCTATTTCACCCATCCACCCCCAGCCCCCTGCCCTGGTGCCCATCAGTTTGTTCTCTGTAGCTGCGAGTCTGTTTCTTGGTTTGCTTCTCTCTGTAAAGCAGAGTCACCTTTAAATTTAAGTTTTAGATATATGTGGATTTTCACATATAGAGTTAGCTCTCGTTGAGGCACACCTTGTACCTTCCCTGAATAAATTGTTGCTATGCAACCTTACTGTATTAGTTACAACAGTCCTTAAAGCCAAGGGCAGGAGGCCTTTGATCAGATTTGTTTGAAAATACAACCTCTTTTGGCTTCTGTTTGCAGTTGGAAGGAACATCACTTCGTTTTTACTCCCCTGGCCCCCGTAGCAACATTGGCCTGAGTTTATATTTGGCATTGACAAGGTAAAGGTGCTGCTGGAGGTCATATACCTGAAGAATCCTAGACATCATGGCAGTATTGAATGTTAACGTAGTAATCCTCTGTGGGTGCTCTGGATAAGGTGCTGATATTGATCTTGTCTTTGCATCTAGATTTAAAGAACCTTGGGCATTGGCCACATCTAGCTTGGGCAGCATCCTACCTCTCGAGTTAAAGCCGAACTTACTAATTTCTACAACCCCTGACTGTTGTAAAGATAGAAATGAAACCACAACCTTATGAAGTATCTGTGTGCCAGACACAGTGCTGGCCACTTAGGATAGTATTTCACTTATCCTCAAAACAGTCCTGTGAAGTAGGCATTATCATCACCTTTTTAGCAATGAGGGAACCAACACTCAGAAGGATTTGTTACGAAGGTCCAAGGTGGCACAAATGGGATTTAAACCCAGGTCCCTCTGACTCCAGAGTCATTGTGCTTTCCCCTGTACCATAATATTAATTAACTTTTTTGCAAATAAATAAATATCTACATTTAAATGATTTTAGTTATGCCTTAGTTTTCTTTGATATTTTGTCAAAGGCATAAGTAGTTAATACTTTATCATAATTTTGTGGGAAACTGGTTGACTTTTACTCTCATTTTGCTGAAAATAGTGGTTCAACTTTCAAAACGTCACTACCTTGCCTTCAGGCAGAACTGAACTCTGATGGGTTCAGAAGCATATTACAAATGCCTGGGCCAGCTGTGGGAACAATTTTATTTTGCTGTTGGAACTGAATTAAGAAAGACCTAGTTTGAGTTTCTGGAGCATAGATGCTGTGTTATGTGTGCATTTTCTGGTCTCTCATATAAATTGAAGAATCTGAATACGTTTATATCCAAGAAATAGCTGCAACCCTTGATTAATAACAGATTTTTTTTTGGCCTTTTTTTGCTTTAAAACTTTTTTAAGATTTTATTTATTTGACAGAGAGAGAGCACAGAGGGAGAAGCGGGCAGAGGGAGAGGGAGAAGCAGGCTCCCCATAGAGTAGGGAGCCCGGTGCGGGGCTCCATCCCAGGACCCTGGAACCACGACCTGAGCCAGAGGCAGACGCTTAACCGACTGAGCCACCCAGGCGCCCCTAAAACTTTTTATTTTGAAGTAACTACAGATGAAAAGGAAGTGGCAAAGAGTTCAGAGGGGTTCCTTGTACCCTTCACCCAGTTACCCCAGTGGTTACATCTTACATAACTGTCACACGATATGAAAACCGGGAAATTGACATTGGTACAATCCATGTGTGTAGTTCTGTGCCACTTTATGACATTTGTGGATCCTGTAGCCACTGTCTCAGTTAATTACAGAACTATTCCCTCACCACAAGGATCTCCCTCATACTATCCCCAGTTATAGTCACCCCCCACTGCACCATCCCTAACCTCAGTAGCCGCTGCTGTCGACAGAATTGTCTAATTCAAAATTGAATATTATATGTATGAACCCCTTGATCTCTCACAGTTACACACTGAGTCAGCTCACATCAGTAATGATCAATACTGAGGTTTTATGGGCTGATCATAGTTTCCATGATCTACCTTGGGCACTTAATGCCTGCTAGATTTTATGTCTTTTATCTTACAGATCTTTAGAAAATGCCTTGTGGAAATCAGATTGTTTGATGTCTTTAAAGTCCAGAGGTATCGATTAAATCATTTACTTTAGTAATTTCAGCAGTATATGAAACTGTAAAGTGATGTATATGTAAAAAGTGATATAATTATTTTGTGTCAGTATAGGAGAGCTCCTTGGGCAGTATGTCAGGGTACACTCATAGTGAGTTGGTAAACTCCGAAATTGCATGCAGATTAGTGGCATATGTACATGTAGGTAGACATATAAGTCGAACACTTTCATCAGATTTTCCAGGGAGTTCTTGATTCGAAAAGAATCATTAAAATCCAGGACTGTGCAATAAATAAATGAATGAATGAATGAATGAATGAATAAAAATAAGGGGCTCCTGGGTGGCTTAGTCGTTAAACGTCTGCCTTCGGCTCAGGTCATGATTCCAGGGTCCTGGGATCGAGCCCCACATCGGGCTCCCTGCTCAGCGGGGAGGCTGCTTCTCCCTCTCCCACTCCCCCTGCTTGTGCTCCCTCTCTAGCTGTCTCTGTGAAATAAATAAATAAAATCTTTAAAAAAATAATAAAAATTAAAGTTAAAAAAAAAATCTCTTCCTAAAGAAAA
This sequence comes from Neomonachus schauinslandi, assembly GCF_002201575.2. Lineage (NCBI taxonomy): Eukaryota > Metazoa > Chordata > Mammalia > Carnivora > Phocidae > Neomonachus > Neomonachus schauinslandi. Next base: position 51,902,660 of record NC_058404.1, on the reverse strand, counting down.
AAATCACTTAAAATGAAAATTTTCTTTGTGAGGGTAGTAGGAGTGAGCCTTGTATTGTGTAGAAGAACAGAGCCTTCCTGTCTCCAGGAACTATACTCTGACTTTCTTGGTACGCAGTATTTTCTCCAGCCACAGAGACTATCTAGAAGCACCGGTGCCCTATCTGAATCTGGCTGTTCAGAACTACTTGCTTACATAGTGAAAGATCATCACAAACTACCAATTACTCAGAAAACTTTTAATAAACGGCTCTGTGTGGGAATGGTTGGTTGTGCATTTTTAATTTCCAAGTCCTTCATTTCCTTTCCCCATCATCTTTGTACTAGGAAGACAATAACTCAGGATTGGCGTACACCTAAATTGGAGATGTATGCACTTTCTGTGGAGACAAAGAAATGATCGAATATATTGAACTGAAATTACTAGGGCCCCTTGAGACCTGCAGCAGGTACTTGCGCTGGCCAGTGCCTGCCAGGAGTTACAGATAGGAGTGCGTGTGTGTGTGTGTGTGTGTGTGTATTTTTTCTTACTTGGTGTGTGCGTTGGAGTTGGAGACACTGAAAAACAAATTCCATTAGTTCCTATCTTGTTGAACTTCCTGATACTCCTCCTTTTTTTTTTTTTTTTTGCTTCTCTCATTTTTTCCCTCCCCCCACCTTCCCAGTTTCCTTCCTCTATCCAGCTTGTTTCCTGATTCAGCCTTATCACTAGAGAAAATACTCCTAAACCGTATCAAGGATTGAGACTGTGTTACCAGCATTCCTACTTCGTTTCTCTAAACAGCAGGTTTCTGGCATAGGCTCTTGGCAAAATAATTGTCAATTTCTTCACCTCTATAACCTGATTGAATTAGAAACCTTGTATTTCCTGTATGCTCCAAGGATACCCCAGTTAATGATTACTTTGCTTGAATAATCTGATGGCTTTTGCTTTTGAACCAAAGCATGACTTATGTCCCTTTTTGTCAGTAATCACGAATCCCCTTTCTTTCTCATTTCTGACTGATTGTCAAATCTGAATACTCACGTCCAAGCAGACCCTTCCTTCTCTTTTGGCTCTCTTTTGAGTTCATGGGGTATTTTTGACCATTGTTTTAGCTCTATAAACTGCCCTCCTTACCTCATAAGGGAAGGTTATTGGGATAATTTTTGCTTGAAATGTCCTTGAATCAAAAGCTATTCCTCCTTAGTTCTAAATGTTCCTGTTAATAACCTATATTCATGAATTAGGTTGAGTTTTGTAAATGGTTTACTGGATGTGAACTCTTAAATTTGAATCTCTCCCCCTTTCTGCAGGCTCTATCACTCTGCCCCCACCTCCTCACCCTGGATCTGGGCATCAGGATTCAAAAGCTGGGCAGCTTTCCCAGACTAGTATTTCCTAAAGCAGTCTTCTAATGAAGAACCTTTTAGTTAGAGATAAATTTAAACTAAGCCCACAAACAGGCCAAATAATACATTTAAGGTCTAAGGTTTATTTTTTTGCCAGCATTGACAACTTCAGTAATTCTCGTCATCATTTTGACAGAATCAAGATTCAAAATAATCTCTCTAAGCTGGAAAACACTTTATTTAACCAAAACTAAATAGATGAAATTTTATGAAGACATGTGAAGTCTCATTTAATCCTGGAAAGATCTCATTTGGTAGCAGTCAGATGAGAATTAACTTAGAGGCAAGGATTTGTAACCTGACCTCGGTTTGACGTAAGCCCGAGTATGTAAGTATGGCAGCTATCCCACATACAGGCTTGGGCTATATCAGAACGGTGTGCCTGCATGCTAAAGGCAACAGGCTTTTTGCTCATTTTCTGCACTGGGGACTGTATTTGAACTATTCTTTGAGGCCTGGGACCTCAAAGTATCTGGAAAGCAGGTTATGCATAGGAACTAGCAAATCAGCAATTAAGAAACCCTGCCTTGCCTAAAGAGAAATCCTGACTTTGAATGTCCAGATGGTTTTACTGATCTTCTAAAAAAGGAACAGATTTGTTTGTTACGCTTCATAAGAAAGAACTAGTACTGATGGATGAAATATATAGAAAGGTTTCTACTCAGAGAAAGGAAGCAGCATTGGCTGGCCAGCTATAGGACGGACCTTGTGGTGTGTTTCTGTGAGGAATTCTTGTGATGGGTGAGAGTAGGAGTCTGAACTAAACGCATATGAGTACTTCCAAGTCTACGGTTCCCTGATTCTGAAGTAAAGAGAGTACATGAAATACTCACATTTGAAATGGTACTTGAAGTTTTACATGCTCTTAGACTACAAAAGAAAGAACATTACTTGGGTTCCTCTTCTTGATTCTCCTGTACTTGGACAATTTTGGCTTTATCTACTTATGTTCCGTATCCAGGAGATGAATGTGAAAAGTCTTTGGTGTGTTGAAGCAATAAATTGAATAATATTGAGGTAAAATAGCAAGTTGTCTTAGCGATTCAAGACTTAAAAGGAGTTACTAGAAATTTTGAGTGTCAAGGTAAAGTTAGCTGTCTTGGATGTCCCTTCTTTATCTGTTAACTCCATTTTCTTATCTATAAATTGAGAGTGTTGAATTATATGTCTTTTACTAGATTCTGTTTTCCAGAGATTCTCCTCAGTGATATTTCCCATGGCATATACTCTTCCAAACTGACCTTTGCAACTTTCTCATTAGGAAGTGGAGCCCAGTCCCTTCCGTCTGGGCAGGCTTGTGACTTGCTTCTAGTGATAGAGTGTAACAGGGGGGATGCTGTGTGACTTTGGAGGCCTTGCTGGACAAAATACTTGCTCTTGAAGCCTTCAGCCTTCACTTAAGCAGTCTAGTTGCCTTCAGCCCCTAAGCTGTAAGAAGGCCCCAAACCCAAGCTAGCCCACTTGGAGAGCATGGCACAGAGAATTATGCAGGTGCCCCAAGACTGTGAAGAGAAAGAGGTCCTGGCCAAACCATTGCTATGCCAGCTCTAATCACTTTTCGATCACAGCCAGAGCTGCCCAGCCAAACTCTTCCTTGAATTGCTGACCCACAGAAATAGTGTGTGATAATGAAAGGCTTGTTGTTTTAGGCTGCTAAGTTTTGCAGTGGTTTGTTACCTAGATAACTGAAATGGCTCTCTAAGGAGCTGTCATTCTGTGGTTCTGTGATTGTGCACTGATGGTGAACGTGGTAGATCTGTCTTAACCAGTGGAATGAGGAAATGATGTCATCTAATGAATTGTTCTATTTCTCTAGCTTCTTCTAAAGGGAGGCTCATTCAGTGGAGTATGGCGTTGGGAGCAGGCACTTGAAGAATTTGATAAGCCAGCTTTTGAGCCCATGAGGAGTGTGAAGACTGATTTGGGGCAAGTTATTTAACCTCTCGGAGCCTTCGCTTCTTCAGTCATAAAATGGGGATGATAAATTATCTAGCAAGAATTAAATAAGCCTTGTAAAGTTATTAGCAAGTCTCTAGCATGCAGTAAGTGGCCAACATAACTTAGTTGCTGCTGCTAAGATCACTGTCATCATGATAATTATTAACACACTCAAATTTAAGCTGGCGAATAATAAACCTAACATAGAAATGAGAAAATTTTAATCCATGTGTGCATAGTCACATGCTGAGCAATATTTATTAATATAAATGTACTGACTAAACTTACTCATTGCCAATAATTCCTTTCTTTCTTTCTTTTTTTTTTTAGAGAGAGTGTGCGGGGTGGGGGTGGGGCAGAGAGCGACTCCTAAGCAGGCTTCACATGCAGTGCAGAGCCCAATGTGGGCCTCAGTCTCACAACCCTGAGATTATGACCTGAGCTGAAAACGAGTCAGCTGCTTAACTAACTGAGTCACCCAGGTGCCCTAAGTCCTCCCTTTTACAGTCTTTCAGCAAAGAGGCTTTTTGTTGCCGTTTTGCCATTATAGCAATTATAGTGAATTTCTTAGCATATCAATTTTTAAAAATTAGTATTTATTATAAGTAATAACTAAAGCAGTAATTTTCCTTCTAATGTGATGTCCTATACAGTTTGGGGTAGATGTATTGGCATTTGCTTAGTGTGTAGAGAATTCATTGCTTTAAAATAAATGAACAAAAACTGAGGTAAAACCTCTTTATCATCATCAACATGTATTGAGTATTCATGGAGATGATGGTACTGAATTTAATAAGTTTCAAAAATGTATTTGATGCTGTCCCTGTTCCCCAAAGATTTTTAGTGTTTTAGTACTGTTAGAATCTGTTGATGGAAAGATAATAGGATCTCAAGGACAAATAGAGTCTTTGGATCATCTAGTTTATGCCCCTGTATCAAGCAGGACTGTTTCTGTCATCACAGTGGAAATTAGTCTGATTCCATTAACAGTAGAAAGGGAAAATAGATTTTTAATGTGAGTTTCAGAGATTTAGATATAAAGAATGTTCCTCAAAGAGTTATATAAAGAACTGTATAAAGTACAGTTCAGATTACTTAGAGAGGTCATAGAAAACTTAATGCTTGGAGATATTTACAAGTGGAATTAAATGCCATCTAAGAAAATTGAGGGACAGTCCATTTAGGAAGCACCAGGAGACCATTACCCTACCCTTACTTTCACTGAAGTTCATCTGAGCAATATAACATCCTTGGAGGTATGAAAGGACAAAATAGTAAATAGTTTACCAAGGATACTGAATTTGAACCAAGATGATTCTTCGTACCTAGTACAATCTTTACTTCTATTAATACTTTTGAAGCCAAACACAAAAGATATCCTGTTACAGGTTATGTACAGTTCTGGTTTCTTCTCTTTCACAGTACACCTAGTTTGTTGGCACTTATTTAATAATGGAAAAGCTGGAAAAACTTGAAAGGTTATAAAAATTTACCTAGTGTGTCCTGATTATACTCTGATTGCTGAAGCTGCAAAGACAGTAGGACTTGACCCCCTTCATGGAATTCATGGTCCTCTGCTAGAGGAGATAGATGGAGAAATATCTTGAATATAAGGTAACAAATTCTTTAGGAGAGTGTAAAAGAGTCTTTTCTACAGTGTATTTTTCCTATAGCAGCTTGAGTGATCTTTTGAAAATGTGATTGAGATCATGGCACTACTTTGTTCAAAACCCTGCCAAGTATAAAACGCAAATCTTTACAATGGCCTGGACTTCTATATGTCGTATTCCCCCCACCCCCGCCCTATCTCTTTCTCTCTCATATACACATAGACACACGCACTCATTACTGCCCTACCTCATCTTCTGGGTTTTTGGTATCCGCTCTGTCCTCATCACACTGGCTTCCTTGCTCTTCCTCTAGTATTTCAGGAATGCTCCCACCCCAAGTTTAAGTACTTGGTGGCTCCTCCGTGTGGAATGGCTTACCCCTGCCTCTCTCACACTGTTGTACAAATGTCACCCTATTTATAATTGAAAACACAAACAATAACAACAAAAGACCTTGACACTCTTATACCCTTTCCTTTGCTTTGTTCTTCTCCATAGCAGTTACTGCCATCTGATACACTAAATTGTTGACTGTCTTTCCTGAGTGGATTGGAAGCCCCATGAGGGCAGGAATTTTTGTACTCTCTAGCATCTAGAACCATGCCTGGCATGGAGTAGGTTCTCAGTAAAGTTTTTGTTGAATTGAACTCTGTTATTGAAGTATGTTGTAAATATTATGGAAACACAGACCAGAGAATCATTAATTTTTACCATGATGCCAGAAAAATCTACAGAGAACTGATGATTGATCTCGGCACAAAGGGCAGGAGTCTCTGAATGGACAAGGCATAGAAAAGAAGATGATGTACATCTTTAAAATAAATGAACAGGGCGCCTGGGTGGCTCAGTTGGTTAAGCGACTGCCTTCGGCTCAGGTCATGATCCTGGAGTCCCTGGATGGAGTCCCGCATCGGGCTCCCTGCTCGGCAGGGAGTCTGCTTCTCCCTCTGACCCTCCTCCCTCTCATGCTCTCTCTCATTCTCGCTCTCTCAGATAAATAAATAAATCTTTAAAAAAATAAAATAAAATAAATGAACAAAAACTGAGGTAAAACCTCAGTTGATGTAGTACAGATGTATAGATGATGTACATCTTCTTTTCTATGCCTTTTCTTTCTATCTGCTAGCTTATCCTGGGTCTCAAACTCAAATGTCAGTGGAGTCCAGGCATCTGACTGTAAATGTGTAAGCAGTCTGACTTTAAGATGACAGGGAATGAGGAAAATTGATATCCTGCCTGAAAGTAACCAAGATTCATAAAATAATGATGATATTGAAATTGGTGGTGGTGGTAGATCTTGTTCTAGACAAGTAAAACATGTTTGTGATCTCATTTGACACAGACTGCTAGTTTGTAATCTTTGGCCTAGTTGGAGGTGAGAAAGCCAGGTAGTTTTATGTACATACGTGTGGAATTGAGTAGCAAAGAGTAGCTGCTTAGAACCACCTTGCTCAACGGGCTACGCAGTATACTATACGTATTTGAGAAGTACTTCCTGTCTCCTGGGTATGGGAATATTCACATCTGTCTTCTGTAGGAACTTGTATTCCTCTGATATTTGAACTTCTACTAAGATCTTTATCCTTTGGTGCCTGTCACAGGCATAGGGGTGGATGAGAAGCTTGGAGAACTTGCAGCACAGTGGGCAACTGCCTGACTGGAGTGAGATCCTAGTGTGAATAGTGCCTGAGATCAGGTTACTCTCGGCCTCTTCTCCCATCCAAGTACTAACCAGGCCCAACCCTGCTTAGCTTCCGAGATCAGACGAGATCAGGCGCGGTCAGGGTGGTATGGCCGTAGACTCTCAGCCTCTTCTAATTCAGCCTGCCGGTGAAATCATTCCAAGTGAGTAAGAAACATTGCAGAGCCTGATTTTCTATTGAGCACAGGTTTTGATAAAAGGAGGAAGAGCTAGATATTGACTTTTTGGTGCCTGTTCTATCAGTGGTCTGTTAATCAACAGAGGATAAATTATTGCTCCTCAGACACAGGAAAGGATCCCCTTGGCTTGAGGGCATTTCTACCTTTCTTTTCTTTGTTTTTTTCTCTTTATTGGTAGAGGATCTTTCCTCCAGCCATTTGCTCCTTGGGGGTTTTGTTAAGGACTGAAGGGAAACTGAAGGGAGCTCTTTTGATTTATCTTCTGTCCCTTCCTTTCGGTCACTCCACAGGGCTAAAATAGCCGAGTTGGCTTTAATATGTTGCCATTAGAGACCAGACATTAGCTGGAATAAACCATCATGCCTCACAATGAAAAATGTCCCCTGATTGGCTAATTAATCAGTCAAAGGGGAATGACATGGCTCTCGGCTTGAGGGACTCTGCTAGAGAGAAACAGGCTGTTGATAAATGGATTTCCAACAAATTCATATATCAAGGAAACTTAGTCATTTTTTAACTATACTTTGTGTGACTGCAATTTTTTCCAACTTTTTCTTTTCTGCTGCTCTTGCTGTTTGGTCTGTGTTTTTTATTGTTGATAGAAAAATATAGGATTTTAGATATGAGAAAATAAAAGCCTTCCACTTATTCATGTCTGTTAGTCTGATTGGTTATGACTGTCTACGTTGATCGATAGGTGGAAATCTGCTTTTTCCAAAATAGTTTATGAAATTATATTTCCTTGGCTTCTTCATAGTTAATAAGATCTCCAGATTCTGGTCCACACTGCCAGAGTTTGAATCCTAGCTCCATCAGTTGCTAGCAATGAGCTCCTGGGCAATGACCCAACCTCTGTCTGTTTTAATTTCCTCATCTTTAAAATGGGGTAATAATAGTATTACCTAAAAGAATTGTTAGATTGGAGATTAAATGAGGTCATCTGTAAAGCATTTGAAATAGTAGGATCTTTTTATCCTTGGATTTCTAAATTCTCATGGAAGTGTGATTGGTTGGGTATTTTTATTCACTAGGTACTTGATACATCTTCCAATGTGAAGATCCATATCCTTCTACCAGTTCTGGAAAATTAACCTTTTATTCATTCTTTGGTAATTTTTTCCTCTCTGTTTTCTCTAGAGGTCACTAGTTACACGGTGAGCACCTTGAATTATTCCTCGGATTTTTTTCATCTTTTGTCTTCCATTTTTCTATATCTTTCTAATACTTTTGGAGAGATTTTCTTGATATTTTTTCTTCCAATCTTTCTATTAAAATTTTTGTTTTCTTTTTCTTTTTTTCCTATTAAAATTTTAAGTTTTGCTCTCATATTTTTAATTTCCAAGAGCTATTTCTCATCATCTGATGGTTCCTTTATATTTATTTTTCAATAGCCTATTCTTGTTTCATGGCTACAGAGTGCTCCCTTCTCTCTGAGTGCAGTATTTTATGAGAGCTCCAGGTTGTTTTTCTCTTCTTCCTCTGAGCTCCTTTTTCCTTTTGGTTTTGGTTTTGGTTTCTTTCATGTTGGAGACTTTCCCCGTAGTCTGATGTCCCTTTGCTGCCTGACTCTTACTTGAGTCGATCAGCAAACTGCCGATTGGAAACTCTGTTTGCACAGGCACCACCGCTTTCCTTCAGTGAGGCTCAGTTTCTCTAGAAAGGCTGTTGCTTGGGGAACGTGGCCTGGGTTCTGGTGATGGATGGGGTGAGGAGGCCATTGCATACATATTCTGGCCACCTTGCCAGTTGAACGTCTCACTCTGCCCTCCAGCTGCAACTTAGTCCTACCTGCCAGAACTTCTCAAGGTCAGTCTTTCCAGAAATTAAGCCCTTTGTTTCCTTACACATTTTTATTTTAGAGGGAAAAATAGCTCTTGTTCCCCATTCTGTAAGTGGATAGGGCCTACCACACAGGTATATTCAGCAAATTGTTACTAAAGAAGAGGTCAGAAAGATTAAGATGAAACCCTTTCACAACAAAAGAAAAATTTGTTTGGAAATTTAACAATGCTTTTTTTCATCCATTAATTCCAAATGTAAACTATTCTATCTCAGAAGACTTGGGCCGGGGTGAGGGTGGGGGTTGTTTTCAAATCCTGGCCCTAGCATTATTTGTGTTTTAAAACAACAAACAAACAAAAAAACCTTATTTGCTACTCAAGATTTACTTCCTTATAAGGAGCATTTAGACAGGATTGGCCTGGAAATAAACTAAATTTTACATTATCCCTGGTCTCTCATGTGGACTTTCTCCTCCACTTCCCTCTTTCTCTTCCTCCTCCCTCTTTCTCCTCCTCCTCATGACTATCTCCTACTCCAGCCTTCGGAATATATGCCTGAGGAAGACTGACGAAGCCCCCCTTTTGAAGTGAAGGAAGTGGCATATTTGTTTTCACTCCTCTTTCCCTCAGCTCTAGTGTTGGTTCTTAACTATGGGTTAAGCACAGGTAATTTGCTGAGTATCTCAGTTGTCTAAAGTATATCATGGAAATATCTAATTCCTAATTTATTGTATAGAAATGTATGAGTGGGTTGCAGAAAGTACCCCGAGCCTCCAGAAATACATGTTGTTAACACCCTGACGTGGAAGCCTTTTGGGTGTGATTCCTGTAGCCAGTTAGCTGCATCTATTGTATGTTTTCTCCAAACACACATTGCAGAAAGCCGCAGGTCAGACATCTTGCCCCTGGCTCCCATTTTCCTCTCCCACCGAAACAATGCAAGGTGTTCTGCCAGGAGAGACAGGCCTCATCTCGTGACAGGTTTGCCTTTCTTAGAAAGTATAATTGTACTATTGAGAAAGATTAATGGAAACTAGTTATGATGTTGAAGTGGAAAGAGTAATGAACTGAAGGACAGGAGAAGATCTCCATTTCAGTCTTAGATCTTTTGGTAACTGCTCTTGTGACTTTGAGCCAAGCCTTACCTTCTCTGGTCCTGAATTTTAGATTGAAGCACTGGTGGGATCACTTCATATGAGAATGATGATGAGTAGATTAAACATACCCAGAATTGTAGGGGAATAAAGTAAAAGCGCTGATACCTTTTCCATCATTGGATGTTGTATTTACCCGGCATAGTTGGGTAATGAACTTGAGTATGATCTTTGATTTCTTTCTCTCCTTAGCCTTCATGTTCAGTCACATCATCACCAACTCTTGTTGATTTCGTATTTTTAACACCTATGGCATTCATCCTGCTCTTCCATTTTTACCAAAATCATGGCCATTATTATTACCAGTTGTTACTACCACTGAATTACTTTCCTAACTGGTCTGCCTGGCCCTAGTTTTTCCTATTTTCAGGGCATCTTCTTATCTATTTTCATGAACTCTCTCTTGTGTAACATCACTGTCCTGCTCGAATCGTCCCTGTGTCTAACAGATGTACTGTCCCTTAGCCTTGTGTACTAGGCCCTCTGCCAGCTGGCCTGGCCTGTGTTCTAGGAGCTAATGCCCGCTGATCCAAAATGCAGATCACCAGGACTGTCTCAGTCAGCTCCAGACATCCTTCGTCCTCTCACATCTTTGTTTCCCCACACCATTGCTTCTGCTTTTGCTGCCCTTGCCTTGTCCGCTCTGCCTGAGTCTTCCAGCGCAGCTCAAGTCTAGCCTCCCACCACTGAAGAAGGGAGAGAAGGACTGCACAGTTGTTCAGTCGAACAAGCATTGGTATTTTAAGTCCTGGCTCATTCATGTATTCAGATTGTTATTAAATGCATCTGTGCCGGGCACTGTTCTAGACACTGGTGATGCAGCAGTGAGCAAAACAGACAAGAATTGCTGCCCTCAAGGGAGTAACATCTTCATGAAAGGGTTTCCCGCGATGGTCTTTCCCTTCACTGAACTCTGCATTTGTCTGAGTTTGCTGTCACTGTATGCTCTTAGCTCGTTATCTCTTTTATTATCCTTTTAATAGCATATGTCTTACTGTTCTACCTTGGACAGAGGCCATGACTCTGTGTCCCTTCATAGGCCCTAGCTCAGTGTCTTTAATAGTTGCTCACTAGGAAACTAACTGTGAGTTAGTTGGTATAATTCAGTGGATCGATAGATAGAACTTTTATAATATTCATGGGAATCAAGTGTATTGTTTTAATTACAGGTTAATTTTCCTGCTCCTTAATTGATGACTTAATTGCAGGTAAGGACTGTTAAGTTTCTGGTTACTAATAACAACCTTATACATTATGCATTTTATTAAGAGTTACTTAAAATTAACTTCCATGGTAATCAATGAAAATCTATTTCAACACCAAAAATTATTTTCCAGTGCTAAAAAAGAACTTACTATCACTGATCAATTTTAGTAATGCTAAAAGTAGAAAAATCAGACCTTGTGTGTACCCGACATATGCAGTATGAATCTAGGAAGTATTCTTGGCTATAAAGTTGAACCTAAATATGTTCAAGTCTCTAGAAGTAACTCTCTCAAAAAATACAGTGTTTGGTCGTACAAGCTTAATGACCTTCTAAGGAAACAAATAAAAATCCATAATGTAGAAAATTGTTTAAGACAACTGACCCAATTTCTGCAATAAGTCAGTGGCATGAAAAAACAAATGGGATTGTCAGGCAGAAAGAGACTGTAGATAGAAAGACTCTAAGAGATAGAAGTCACTAGATGTAATATGTAGGCCTCGTGTGGGACCTGATTTGAACCTTAAGAAGATACACATGAGACGGTCGAGGAATCTGATTATGGATTGTGTATTAGATGATGCCAAGGGATTATTGTCAGTTTTGGTAGGTATGCTAATGGCATTGTGATTGTGTAAGAAAATTTCCTTACTTTTTAGAGATCCAGAAAGAAGTAGGAGTGAAATGACTCATTATCTGGAATGTGCTTAGAAATACATACACAAAGACCAAAGAAATGATGTAACAATGTGGCAAAACCTTGTTAATTGTTGATAATAATATTGGGGGCTCACTGATTGTGTATATAATTTAAAGTTTTCATAATCTAAAATTTGGTAAAGAATCTTCTCATTATAATATTCTTTAACATTTATTTAGCTCTGCTCAAAGAATGGTATAATTATTTTGTGTAGTAGGTTCAAAATGTCAGGGTCATCCTTCAAGTGCAAAGTTGTTACTGCCCAGTTTATTTTTGTCCTAATATGTCCTAGTTTACTCCTTCCTCAAATCCTTTCAATAAGTCTTCTTGTCATCTCTATTAATATTAATAGAAATCAGGGATGGGAGCCAGCGGAGAGACAGAATAAAGGTGGATGAAAGATAATGGCTAGTTTGAGTCTTTTCACAGAATGTAGGTTCCTTGTTCTTTGAGCACCTCGTCTTCCCATACCTAAAGGTCTGCCATATTCCTTACTTATGTATGGCTCATCATCCCAATTGCATGGGACAGAGAATGAGGTGTGGAGGCAGTAGAGTACCTGTTCCTCCTGGGTCCACTATCATCTGGCTACTCGTGAGTGCTTGGGGAATCTAGATCTGGAAGGAAGATTTAGGAATATAGGGTCACTAATAGGTTTGCATCATCATTTGGGTTCTGGCAAAGAGACAGCAGTCCCAGAATGGGGTCAGGTTCAAAAAGTGGTTGTTTTTTGGGATGAAGGAGTGGAGTGCCAAGCTATTCCAGATCTGGAATATCCAAATTTAATCAGTTTTCCATGGTTGAAAGTTGTTTTCATAGAGTAAAGTTTACCCTTGTGTGTGGAACGAGGAGTTGTGTGTGTGTGTGTGTGTGTGTGTGTGTGTGTGTGTGTAATGAGGAGTTCTGTTCTGAGGGAATTGTCTTTAATGAATGAGTAACTCACTGTATGTAAGTCACAGAGATTTGTCTCATCAGCCTGTTGTCAACTCCATAAGCTTATTCCTGAAGTTATTCCGTATATTCTGGAGAAGCGAGTGCTCAGAGCTGTATGTTATGGGATTTATGACTTGTTCCAAGGAGTTTCTTGATTACTCTAAATCTTGTTCCTCCCCTCCTCTGTCTCTCAAGCTGCCTTTTTATTTGTTCATTTCTTGGAAGTCTTTGGGCTCTTTTCTTTATCTTCGTTGTACATTTTTCAGTTTATTGGTAGGACACAGTCGTGACTCCTAAGGCGTGTAGAATGTCTTTTACTTCCCTTGCACATTGGAGGAACAGTACTATAAATTGGCCACATTTCAGTGGCTCTTGTACATGATATGATGTTTTCTTTACCACTTCCAGTCTATGGCCATCAGAGTCTCCCTTGGGACTATGATGATATTTGTGCTCAGTGATAAATGTACCTTTAGCTTTTAGGCAAACTTAATGGTCTAGCAATTGGGATTCTTGAGATACTGATTATAAGCGCAAAGCATCCAGAAGGGGAGGTTACAATGATAACAGAAGGTCTATTTCATTAAAGTGGTTTAGCATAGTTCAGTGAGTATTGGTTGTTTTAAAACCACAGTATTTTGGTGAAAGGCCCAGTTCTGTCACTTCACCCTCAGTGTGACTTTGGGCAAGTGGGAAAGTTTAGAACTGAAAGAGACCATCTGGTTCTCCTTTTGACTTTAAGAAAAGGAAACTGAGGTCTATAGAGTTTGAGCTTGACCAGCAAAGGGCTGGGCTGAGAGAATTCCAGTGTTAACTTCTGGATAAAGGCATCACACCACTTATCAGGCCACTCACCTGCTCTGGGCTTCTGCTTCTTCATCTGGAAATGATGGGTAAAATAACGGGTGAAAGCACTGTGAGACTCATTGAGTCATAAAGCAGATGGAAAGAGTCCAGTTATCTTTGAAATGGTAGGAAGTAAGTACAAGCAAATACCTGGGATCATGCTCATTTTCCCCTACTTTACTACCTGAGAGAGAGAGATTAAGGGGCAGTTCTGTAAGCTACCAACGGAAGCCCATTCCGTTCCTTTATCTCCTCCCACCTTCCTTCACTCTCTGCAGGATGAGGCATGATTCATCTGTGAATTCTCTTACATGTTGTTATGTTCCAGGATTCCCTTTTTTAGTAGCAGTACACACATGACATGTATTTATATCTATGTTGCTGAGCTTGACATAATAAAATGTAGAGTTGAAGAGACCTATGCCAAGGATCCAGCAAGGAGGTGACTGTCTTCTACGAATTTAGGGATTGCCTGTGCAGAAAGGAGACTTGGGCCAGATTTGTTGTCCACTTAACTCAGATACGTGGGTCCTGCTATGCCAGCACTTTGGTCGGGCGCCGTGGTTGGAGGCTGTGGGAGAGCACAGAGGAAAAAGTAGTGTCCTTTTCTTTTAAGACTAGTGTCACACTAAGAATTTGTACTTTTTTCTCAACCAGGTCATGCAGATAAACTCCACTTTATTGTTTTAGTTAACCATGACCAAGAGAAACCCAGTTTACTCAGAACAGCACTCTCAATAAAAGAATCACTAAGTAATTATCATTGACATTGGGTAAAGCCCTGCAGTAACATCTGATTGTGTCGGCGCAATTGAGCAACAGGGTCACCCTTAAATTGGACAGGTACGTTTATACATATGCAGTGTTAAAGCTTTCGTTAAACCCTAAGAAAGACCCGTACCATGTTCTGTATATCAGACTCTTATTAGGTAATGTTCCTGCATCTAGGGTCTCACTTTGTGTAAGTGACAATGTAGATAGAAAAATGTAATTTAAACCCAAACTAAGAAGGACGAAAATCTTAAAGAACAGAAGTAACAAATGGAAAAACAGTGTAGGATAGTGGGAAGAGTACAGGCTCTGTGCATAGTTGGGTCTCAGTCTTGACTAGGCTCTTATGACTCATGTGGCCTTAGGCAGGAATTTAATCTCTCTGAGCCTCAGGAGGCAGCTAGTGACAAATAGCCCAACAAGGACTAACCTTGACCCTAATTCAGAATAAATTCCCTATTCAGCTTCATCAGAAGTCAGCCTAACTTGGAAAAAACCTACTTTGCCCAATAAAATTCCTAAGATCCATGTTCAAATCCATAGTCCTTAAATATTGTTCTCTGATCTCCTGCCCGCTGACTCTTATCTCATGGCCCATGGCTACTTGCTCAGATGCCACGCACCCTCACTCACTCGCCTGCAGACGGCATGTTTTTTGTCCACTGCACCTCAGCCAAGAGAGAGGGGGCGAGTGGGATTAGCTCTGGTGTTGCTGCCCACCCGGCTTTGGCCCGAGCGGCTGGGTCGTTCCCTGCATGCTTGCTCCAGGTTAGGCTCGTCACCTGTGCATTTCAGACCTTATCAAACATGGGCTTTCATGAGCCAGACAGATTTGGTTGGGAAAAGAACTGGAATCTTTTTTGGCAGCTACTGAAGGCAGAATAAGGTGAATGAGCCAGAACCAGGCTGGAGAAAAATGAAACAGGAGCAGACATGTGTGTTCATCATCTCCTGTCAGGCCTCTGGGCCTGAGGGGGACTGTTTATCTTGTAATTAAAAGCAGCAACATCAAAACACTTCAAGGAATGAATATAACTTTTTTTTTTTTTTTAAGATTTTATTTATCCATTTGCGAGAGAGAGAGCACAAGCAGAGGGACAGAGGGAGAAGGAGAAGCAAACTCCCCACTGAACAGGGGGCCCGACGTGGGACTTGATCCCAGGACCCGGAGATCATGACCTGAGCCGAAGGCAGATACTTAACCTACTGAGCCACCTGGGTGCCCCTGAACATGCACATAGGAAGGGTCTTCATCTCTAATTTCTTTTTCGTAAAAGCGTGTGTACAGAGTCACTTTCTTACAATTCATGTGATGGAAGGGACAATTTTTCTTACAGAGAGAGCAGAAAATGATGTACATGCAAAATATGTAACTCAAACATCGTAAATAATCCCTAACCACGTAGCTAAGAAGAGGGGAAGGTATTTTCCCTATTAATGTAAGCAGATATCCTTTTCTCTGACCACTGGTAACTGAAGATTTGGGTGGTGATTGCTGTTCTGATATGAAATACAGTAGTCCCCCTTTATTGGTGGCTTCACTTTCCATGACTTCAGTTATCCGTGGTCAGCTGCGGTTCCAGAGGAGATGATCCTCCTTCTGATGTATCTTCAGAATGCTACGTCACAATGCTTTTGCCACACATCCTCTGCCCTTCATCTTATCACATAGGCATTTTGGCATCTCACATCCTCACAAGAAGGGTGAGTACAGTACAGTAAGATATTTTGAGAGAAAAAGAGAGAGGGACCACATTACATAACTTTTATTGCGGTATATTGTTATAATTGTTATATTTTATTCCTAAATTAAAACTTTATCCTGAGTATATGAAAAAACATATATGCAGGGTTCAGTACTCTCTGCAGTTTCAGGCATCCACTGGGGGGGAGGTCCTTGGAAGTTTACTATTGTAATTGCTTTTTATACACAATTTGGGGAAACTTGAGTATTTTCTAAAAAGCTGACACTAGAAGGAGCTACTGAACAGTAATTTATTCACTGCCTCCAGTTCTTAAGTTGTTAGGCAGACGGATCACCTGGTGAGCTTGTCAAAAATGCGTATTATAGGCTCTGGCTGGACTCTAGAAATAGGCATTTTCAACAAGCCCCAGGTGACTGTGATGTGCAGTTTCAAAAGCATTGACTAGGCCTTTAGACTCAAAAGAATTTACTTCTAAGGAGTTAGAAAGGGTGGCTTTCCCTTTTTGAAAGAGTTATTTTATAACAATTGATGGTATGGAGGGATTTTAGTTTTAAACCAGCTTACTGCCAAAGGACTTTTTTCTAAATACCCACCGATACAGCTTTTGAATTGCCTGATTGGCTTTTGTTAATCAGGAGTCCTAGCTGCAAGCTTGATTGATAACAAGAAATTATATATTTTTCTCTTCTTTAATAATTTCCATTTTGTATTTCCTTTACATATACCGAGTGAAAGTACGCCTTCATACTGACTTTTTAACCATGTGCTAATTAAAAACTGGTAAAAGTAGTATGTAGCCACAATAATTCATTCTGAATTGTTTCCAGTTTAAGGCAAATGGATTTGGGAGGGCATGGAAGTCAACTTTAAGTGGTAACTTCTTGAGGCTGGGGATTATGCTTCTCTTCATATTGCAACAATACATACACACACACAAACACACATTTTCGTGGGCACTTAACAAGCAATACCCAGGTGAGATGTACTCTAGGAGAAGTTCAGTTAAGTTTTCCAAAATTTTGGCTGACTGGTTTATTCAGAGAAAGCCTGCCTGTATCTGCAATGATCTCAGAAGCACCTCTGTTGATAGGACAAATCCAGAATGGATTCTGTCTCTCCTGATCTATTCTTCACTTCTAGTGTAGCTTTTATACCTGAAAAGTCAAGGTAAATACATTTTTCTTCTCCCTAAAATTAGCAGTTGTTGTTTTGACTTAATTCATCATTTAGAACTTTATACTTCATTGCATTATTAAGATGACTGACATTTCTCTGACATGGATATATTAATGCATATTTCTTCTCTCCATCAGAAACTGAAAGGACATTAATTGCTGTTTTACCACTTCCTAATGACTAAGTGACCAAATGTTTAAAGAAATTACTATGAATTTCTTTCTGTGACTGTAATATATGATATTAGTTTGTTTAAATGCAAATTATTGGAAAATATCAAAAGATGGTTTGGAGAGCTTTTTGTTATGATGAGGAAACACTAGAAATAAAAGTGAATTTCAGGTGTCCCTTTTCCTAGGTGTCTATGCTTAGATTTTTTTCTAAATAATCTGATTCAGAGGTTCTCTTTTTATTGTGAATAAAATAATAGTTTATTAATACTCCCCAAACTGCAGTAACCTACATGATTTAGACCATGTTTACCTTCCGAAAGCTGTTTAACAGCTATATACTTATAGCCTTCTGTAACTATCTGTTCAGAACTTTAATGAAGATCAGTAGAGCACCACTGTGGGCTGCTTCAAGCTCTGCCTGGCAGGTTTGAGCTAAATGCAGAAGGTCCATAGTGTTAAACTGGAGCTTTTTTATTAGACAGGAAGTGGTTCAGCAATAATCATAATTTTGGTGTAGAGAGTACAGTCTCAACATTGTTAACTATTAGACACTCCAACCCTAAGAGGTAGACAAGACAGGTTTTAATAAAAATACTAGGAAGATTCAGAGAGGTTAAGTAACTTGTCACGACTGTGTTCAAAAACCAGGTCTTTTTGACTGTAGCTCAGCAGCATTCTTGCTGTTGTTTTGCTTTACTATCCTGCAGATTGATTAGGTGGGCCCTCCCTCAGGGTTAAGGAGACAGGGACTGGATCAGCTTCAGTTCGAGTTGCGGTACTGTCTCTTCTGATTGATTCTCTCAGCATTGCTGTGGGGCAAGGTTTTCCAAAGGTGTTCCGTGGAACAAGAGATGGTATTAATAGATGTTGGGGGGAAAAGGAGGGGAGGGGGCTAATGGTTGTCATGTCATGTGTTCAGATACACTTGGGAAACACTAAATTGAACATATAATTATGTAACTATTTGGTTGTTTGTTTAAACTGCATCCTTTTAGAGCCTTTTATGTGGTAATGAATATGGTACATCTCCAGAGCTTCTGTTACTTATTGGACTGTGGACCCCTCTTTTGAAAAACTACCTGTTTATATCTCTTAGAACATGTTGAGGAAAGCTGCTCTAGGTCACTAAGAGAAGAAATTACCAATTAAAAAACATAGGCAGAATAATGAGTTTTTATAACCTATCAGAAGTCAACAAGTTAGTTTTCTTGGACTCCCTGTGTCCTAAACATTTTATGGTTTTAAGGAAAATGTAGTACCCAAACAAAACAAATAGAAAAGCAATGTACAGGCACGCCTAGCAAACTGAATCATCAATATATTAGAGAGAATTAACTGTCATTCTTTTTCCCATTCTACTTGCTGAAACTTGATATGGTGGCCAAGTGACAGACACTGTGATGGAGGCTGGAATACAAGGTAGAAAAGATATAATGCATCAGATTCTTACAGATCATCTCCACTCTGAAATTAACCAAATCAAAAGTCCTTTAAGCTCCATTACGCCCAGGGGAAACCTGCGCCTTTCACCTGCCTGGGGTCTTTGACTTCAGATGGGAGCACTCCTTGCCCTGCTACCTGGTTTTTCCCCGCAGTTCCTTAGAAGCCTTTCTTATGTGAGCAGACAAGCTACTTCCACGCATTTAGCACCTAATGGATATGCTTTTTCTCACCATCATTATCTGTAACCCTAGAAATCTTGTCTCATTCTCACTTGAACCCGCTAGTTCTCCAAATTTCAGAGCTCTTTCACCACTTGGCATCCAAAGTCCTCAGCTAATTCCCATTACCTTTACCTTTCTTCTGTTGAGGATAATGGTGGTTTAAATACCTCAGGCAGTGAAAGCAGTTGCTCTGTTTTATTCACCCATACAAATTCTGTGTTCAATTGGAAGGGAACGACTGCTTAGGCAGCATGAGAAAGATGCAGATGATATTTGTGAATAAATAAGGGCCTTTTTGTTGGGTTTTGGTGACTATAATAATATTTGGAACTCCCTACCACAGAGTAGATTAAAAAAAGTGAGATCATGTTCATTTTAATTTTACCTGTTTAGGTAATAAAGTAGCTTTAAGAGTCCTGAGTTTTTTTTGTTTTTTGTTTTTTGTTAAAAGCAGTGACTATAAAATAAGTCATGAAGTTACAAGGTAAAGACTTTGTTTTTTACTTGAGGTGACATTGATTGTTGAAAATTTTTGTTAGCACTTTTAGAAAGGACCTTTTCTGCCTCATTGATTATAGCAGCTAAGAAAGACAGCATAGGAATGAGCCAAGTCCTTGGTTGGTGGCCAGGTTAGAGAAATTCTGTAAACTTAATTGGCTGGGGTGGAGGTTTGATAGCCCTTAGCCACACAGGTCTGGTGAATTTTCTTACTTTGATTATTAGCACTTTCACCCAGCCCAAGTGATTTGTGTTGTTGTTGAGTGAATTCATCTTAGAATTTTGCACTTGTAAAATCAAGATGCTTTTGAGTATTTTCTGATTCTCTAAATGAATACCAACTTTCTAGACGAGCATTAACATTTACCCTATGTAAATATTCGGAAACGTGTAATATGTTCATTTATACCTTCTTCCTCCTTTATCATCGTTTCTCTTCTCCAGTGATGTTAAATTTCCCATTCTGACATGGCCAAAGAAGCTTGCCCCGGATAAATACAATAGATAAATTGTCTTTCTGTTCAAGAATTCAGAGCACTTTATGTATCTGATGTCACTAACAACAAAATACCTTAAAAATATTTATGCACTCAGATTTTAATTTTAAATCCTAAAAGTATGATTTGAAGGCATCCATTATCTTCTCACTCATTTAAAAGTAACAAGCAAAAAGTGTGATCCTTTTTACTTTGTATAGGCATACTTCAGGGATATTAAGTCTTTGGTTGCAGATAACTACAGTAAATCAACTATCACTATAAAGCAAGTCAAATGAGTTTTTTGGTTTCCCAGTGCATATAAAAGTTATGTTTACACTATAGTGTAGTTTGTTAAGTGTGCAATATGTCTAAGAAAAATGCATACCTTAATTAAAAAAATACTTTATTGCTAAAAAATGCCAACAATCATCTGAACTTTCAATGAGTTGTAATCACTGATTGCAGATCACCGTAACGTTTGAAATATTGCAAGAATTACCAAAATGTGACACACAGACATGAAATGAGCAAATGCTGTTGGAAAAATGGCACCCATAGATTTGTTCCACAGGGTTGCCACAAACCTTTAATTTGTAGAAAACACAGTATCTGTGAAGTGCAGTAAAGTGAAATACAATGAAACAAGGCATGGCTGTAATACTATTTCAGCCTTTAGCAAATACGTAATAAAGCTGCTTTTTGTGAGAAAACAAAAGTTGCTTTCTTTGTAGGTTAGTGGAGGTGTTTGTGTGAATGTTTACAGGATCTATATATATTTTTTAAATTTTTTTAAGGATTTTTTATTTATTAGAGCACAAGCAGGGGGAGGGAGAAGCAGAATCCCTGATATGGGGCTTGATCCCAGGACCCTCAGATCATGACCTGAGCCAAAGGCAGCCGCTAAACCGACTGAGCGACCCAGGCGCCCCTAGGATCTGTATATTTTAAAATATATTTGTAATTAGGAATTTTAGTTGATGTTAAATTACCAGTGAGTGGGCATTAATATTTTGGTCCTTCCGAGAGCCCATTCCTAGAAATAGCCCTTTATTGCCTTTCCATAACATTCTCATTTTTGAAGAGAAAAGTGAGTAGTTATTATGTTAATAACAACTGCTAAGCAATTAGCAGATCTATTTTTTAACAGTTTACACTTGTTCAAATTTAAAACCATTTGTAAATCTTTGAATGTAGTTGTCCTCTTATGTGAAAGCTGTTCTAGGCAGCATAGATTTCCACACACCCCAACTGAATTATTTTTGCCTCTTGTTTGAATCTGTTAGTACATACTCCTTGCAATAATATTTATTTTACGTTTATCTTAAGTTAAATCTCTGCAGGTAATAAAGAATACACTAAAATGCTCATAAGTGACTCATGTTATCGTGATTTGTTATAACAATATTAACTGTGTTCATGTTGGTTTGACAGATATCCCTGAGGCTAAATGACTTATAAACACACCCTACTTTTATTTTGGAAAGTAGAGTCCTTTTTGTTTGATTATTGAAATTAATAACCTTTCATAATAAAAATTAAGAACAAGTGCCTCCATTCTACTGGACACATGTATTCTTCCTTTAGCATGAGCCCATTTGATGCTTTTTGGTGGGGACATAATTGTCTAGGTCAAAACATTTGAACAAACCAAGCTCAGGAACACTTTTGGCTCAGAAGAGTCTTATGCCATAAATAATAATTTGGTTTGAAGTTTTTTTGTAGGCCAGCAAATAGAGGATTCTCTAGATAAAATGCTCTTTAAAATAGGTTAAGGAATGCAGACACTCATAGAAGATTTGAGGGCAGGAACTACCTCAAACTTATGCTTCTAGAAGCTCCCAAGGCTAAGATCTCCATCCCTAGCAAGTACTGACACATAGTATGCACTCAACAGATGTTAACAAGGGTTGGACTAGTCCACTGAGGTACAATCTAGGCAGCGTGATTTGGCAAATACATGGAAGTGGGAAGAAGATGGTGTGAAACAGAACTGGGAGTGTGAATGGAGAATCAGCTTCCACATGCCAATGCGAGATGCCTGATAGGAGGAAAGGTTGAGCAATACCCAAAATGGCCTGTAAGATGGAAGTCTCAAATAATAAAATGGTTTATTTTGTTTAATCTTGCATGTTATATATTACAACTGTATATAGTACACCTTACAATGTAAGTAATTAATACAGTTTGTAGCTATAATCATGTATATGATACATGATATATGATACACTTACAGATACAGATTTATTTGAGTGCCATTTGTTTCAATTCAGAGTTGTGTATCCTGTGAGCCCTATTATCACAGCATTAAAGCAATCATGTCACTTAACTAATTCCTTTTTTTTCCTGCTACATCCACCTGTCAATACAACTGTTAATCTGAAGGGCCTAAAAATATCTTTAAACCTTAACTGAGTCCCTGTGGTCTGCATAGGGCATACCATTTGCAAATGTCTCATGAATTCAATCACCAAGATTATTTCTTTTTGCTGGAAATCTGCTTTACCTCGTTCATGAATCCTATAGGCAGTTTTTGAGCATCTGCAGTGTGCCAGGCACTCTTCAAAGCAGTGGCTGGGAAGACAAGGCATGGTCCAGCCTCCCATGGAGCTCACAGTGGCCTGGAAGAGAGATGTGGTTTATCATTTCAGTGCAGGTTGGTAACGTGTGCTAGAGGTGCACACGCGGGCTCCCACCTTCCTGGAGGTGGTGGTGTCTTAGCTTATCCATCAAGGACAAATGGGTTAGTAAGAGAAGAGGCAGGGAAGGTTTTTCAAGCAGAAGTAGCAACATGTACAAACACGAAGTTGAAAGAAAGCAGGGAGAGCTGCAGAATGCTGGGAGAGGGCATTAGGAGGTGAGGCACGAGCCGAGTTGTGTGGGAGATGCGCTCGTCCGATTAGAAACAGGTTGTCCAGGGGCTCCTGGGTGGCTCAGTCTGCCTTTGGCTCAGGGCATGATCCCAGGGTCCTGGGATCGAGCCCCGCATTGGGCCCCCTGCTCCGCGGGAAGCCTGCTTCTCTCTCTCCCTCTGCCGCTGCTCTGCCTACTTGTGCTCTCTCTCTATCTCTCTGTCAAATAAATAAAATCTTTAAAAAAAAAAGAAAAAAGAAACTGGGTTGTCCAGCTCTCTAAATAAGTGGACCTTTATCCAGAGACTTAGACTCAGAGTATGATACAATATAGACAAGCTTCAGTACTATCTCTTGTTCATTCTGAGTGATACAAGGGAAGAAAGGGGAAGCCCTGGCCAGAACAGGGACATAGGAGTTTCTCCTCACACCAGGCAAGGTGTAAAGGGCACCTCTGAGTGGAGATTGAGATTGGAAGAGGTTGTTCTGAGAGCCACAGGTCTTCCAAAACCTAGCTGCTTTCAGGTCCGGCAAGAAGAGGACTTCCACCAGGGGGCCAAGCAGGGACTACAACAGTATCCCAGGCCAGTACAAGTCCTTTTGCCCTGGTCAGTGCTGGAGAGAGGCCGTGACCAGCCTTGCCTTTCTTCTAGCTAAGTCAGACTCTTACTAGAAGGTCATATAGGACCAGCAGATTTCTTAAGCACAGCAAAGGTAGCCACAAAGACAAGACCTGGGGTTCCCCAAACAGAAATACTCTACCCGTCCTTTTTAAAAGAGTATAGTATGTTCCCCCTTTGCACTGAAGCCTAAATTCTGATTGTAGTTTGACAAGCAATTTCACCAGCCAGCTTTATTTCTGAGGCCAAGTTCAGTAGCCAGTGTGCCATGAATGGATTGCTGGTGTGCCAAGATACTGATCCCCTGAGCCCTTGGAGTGGCCGGGGTGGGGGGCGGGGGGAGAGGACCTTGAGAGAGGAATTAGGACCATCTAGAAGAGAAAGAGATGAGGGAAAGAGCATGGAGCTAGTGGCATAGGGGGCTCCAAAAACCCCCCCCCCTATGATTATTAGTTCCTCTTCCTCTTGGGCATGACAGCAGTCTGACCTAAACATGATCACCCTGGAGGAACGAGCCCTCTGCCCTAAACTTGTAGGTTTTTTTCCTGTCTGCGTGTGTATGTTAATTTCAGGTGATTTTTTTATTGTAAAGGCAGTAAATAGTCACTGTAGAAAAATTATTGCCTATAGATATGCACTAGAAGGAGAAAAAAACCCATGATCCAGATACCCAGGCATAACCATAATTAAAATCTTGGCATGTGGAGGCGAGTGGGTTTGGTAGTAATAGTGTCTACCACTTCCTGGCTGTCTCAGAAGCAGGATCATAAGGTACATACTGTGTTATGACCTCTTAAAAATTCACACCTATTGTCTCTTTAGGAGCTTGCGTTTTTAGTTCTGCCACTAAGCCTGGGAAGTGTGTTGCTTATGGGCTCTGTGCTGATTGGCTGCATTCCTAAAATGCTCCTCACTTGACCACTGCTCTCTCTACAGTGAAAGGGAGCTTGCCCAGCGTGCCCCTCGTCTCATTGGCCCGTTATTCTTCTCTTTACCTAGCATCTCCTTAGTTCTGCTCATTCTCTGTGGAGAAGACAAGGTTTTTGATTCCCTTGTCATGTTCTGATGCCCTGTAAGTTGCCTGGTAATCGAGGAAAAGAAGGAACTGGCTGGAAGGGGTGAGGCTGCAGGAATTCTGGGCTTGATCCCTTTAAGGGCCCCTGAGAGGCTTTTCCATTCCCGCCTCCACCTTCATCCTGTGGCTCTTCTCTACCCCTCATCCTGCTTTTCCCAATCTCCTCAGTTCCCTGGTATTACATAATATTCCTGTTAGGATCAGTTCCTGTTTTGCTAGCGAGAGGAATTGTGACTCTTTCAGGGAAAAACCCTGTTCTAACATTAGTAGCAGCTGCTGGTGGCCAATCCATGATCTCATATGGGAAACACATCGCTTTGCTGGCTTCTCTGTTCCCGTCTGAGTCAGCGCACAGATGGGATTACCTTGCTGCCATGGTTGGGTTCCCCTCTGCCTTGTTTCTTCTGTGGGAGTCCACGATGATTTCTCTTATGATAATGGAGCTGCCAGCATCAGTTAGGCCAGCTAGTTAGTGATCACTTTCACTTATGCACAGATGCCTTGGGTTTCTTACAGCACTCCAGGAAAAATTCTCCTTGAAGACTAGCAGACATACATTCACTTTTAAAAACATTGTATTGTGGAAAACTTAAAATGTAATAAAAGTCAAGTAATAAGAGTTCCTGCCTACCCATTCCTAGCTTAACAGTGATCAATTCATAGTCTTGTGTCAGCTGTACTCCACTCTCTCCCCAGTTACTGAAGCAATTCCTAGACATCGTATCATTTTATCTTAGTATCTTATTTTAGCATTTCATTATACATCTCTAAAAGAGAAGGACTTTTTTTTTTTTTTAAAGAGAAGGATTCTTTTTTTAAGATTTTATTTATTTATTTGACAGAGAGAGACATAGTGAGAGAGGGAACACAAGCAGGGGGAGTTGGAGAGGGAGAAGCAGGCTTCCCACAGAGCGGGGAGCCCGATGCGGGGCTCGATCCCAGGACCCCAGGATCATGACCTGAGCTGAAGGCAGACGCTTAACAACTGAGCCACCCAGGCGCCCCTACAGAGAAGAACTCTTAAACACACAACCACAGTACCATTATTACACCTTCAAAAAATTAACTGCAGTCCCTGAATGTCATCAAATCCAGTTAGTGTTCACATTTCCCCAGCTGTCTTATAATTTTTTAGTTTGCATGTGTGTGCTTGAATTAGGATTCTAACAAGAGCTATGTATTGTGATTGATTGATAATTTCTTTTACTCTCTTAACCTATAAGTTCCCATTTCTTCTTTTTTCCTGGCAATTTATTGTTGAAGAAAACTTGGGTTCCTTGTCTTACAGAATTTTCCATATTCTGGATATTGTTGATTTTATCTTTATAGTGTCCTTTAATACATTCACTTTTTTTTAAATAATACATTCACTTTTTAAAGAAATGCTACACTGGATCATTTTATAACATAAATTACTATCCCTACTGGACCCCCTTTTATCATTAATTTTCCTTGCATGGCTCTTTTTTTTTTTTAAAGATTTTATTTATTTATTTGAGAGAGAGAGAATGAGAGAGAGCACATAAGAGGGGGGAGGGTCAGAGGGAGAAGCAGACTCCCTGCCGAGCAGGGAGCCCGATGCGGGACTCGATCCAGGGACTCCAGGATCATGACCTGAGCCGAAGGCAGTCGCCCAACCAACTGAGCCACCCAGGCGCCCCCCTTGCATGGCTCTTTATATGGTTCCTGCCTTCATACAATTTACAATGTAATCTGATAGGCAGCAGTTAGTATTATAAGCTCTTCCAAAATAATAATGTCCAATATAAATACAATAAAATACCACATCAACTATAGTCATTTCTTTCTTTTTAAGGTTTTATTTATTTGAGAGAGAGAACACGAGCTGGGGGAGGGGCAGAGGGAGAGGGAGACTCCCCACTGAGCTGGGAGCCTGAGGCATCACAACTTGGCTCAATCCCAGGACCCCGGGATCATGACCTGAGCCCAATGCAGACACTTACCCAGCTGAGCCACGCAGGCACCCTTAGGCATTTCTGCTATAACACAAGATATATGTTTGTGAAAAATGGCACATTTTGCAAATTCCATATTAAAAACAATAGAACTTACGGGAAAAAAATCAGTTAAGAGGTAGATTGCTAAAATCTCTGCAGTTTTGTAACCAAGAACACACATGTTGCTTACCTCCCCCCACCACCTCTTTTTCTTTCTTGCACACACACATACACATACACACACACACACAGTAATTATTGGCTCATGAGATAATTCACTCAGACCAGAGAGACTACTTAGGGAATCTTAAAAATGTTCAAAAGCAATAGAACGAACACATTGGCTACTAAGGATGGAAGTGGGCCACCATTAAGGTGAACACAGGGACATGCAGTCTGCTACCAGCTGAGAGCTCTTTGTGGAGAGAGCCCTGGATGCCAGTGTTGTTGCAGATTGGTTTGAGGGAAGCCAACTCTAAAAATGGACGTTAATTAGCATGTAGGAAGTGCATTGGTAGGTGTTTTCAAGACTACTAGCTGGGGAGGGAGGGGGTGCAAAGAGGGAGGAAGCAGGATTGGGCAAGGAGAGAAGTTGGCCTGCTGTGATACAGTCACATGTCCTCAGCTAACTCCACAGGGGCCTCTTCAAAGCCACCCTAGATCTTTGGCAGAAGCCGGGTTTTATGGCCCTTTATTGACCAGTCACTGGGTCCAGCCTCCCTGTCTCCCAGGAATGGGGGTGTGACCTTAGGACAGGTGGCTCTTCCCGGAGAGGACTGACAGCTGAGAGTTGTCAGCTCCTTGGGGAACAGACCCCAGTCTGAAGGGTGGATGTGGGGGCACAGCACATGTTACCTGTGCTCATTTTAACTTCCTAAAAATAGAACCTAGGGGATCCTGTCAGCACAGCAGCTATATGGAGAGGTTTGCGGTTTTTTCCCTTTCCTTCCGGGGGTGTGATTCTGCCCACACAGTCCTGGCTCCCTGGCCTAGGGAAAATCACACAGCTTCCACATTTTATTTCCCCTGTTGACCAGCGATGGATGAGCTACTTGGTGTTGAAGAAACAGATATTGTCACAGAACAGACTAAGTGAGAAGAGTAAGCAGTGACATCAGGGCCTTTTTACATTTTCATTGACTTCAGAAAGTGTCCACACCATTCACAGACTCGGCCTTGGCTGCTAATTTACCAGATTTAATTGCCTCAAGAAATTCACCTACAGTTTAAGGCTCTTCCCATGGTGGCACATGGTAAATTGTGCCTAATTTATTCATCCCCTCCCACCAGACTATCACAAACTTACACAATTAGTTACTACAAAACAACAGAAAAACTGAGAAAATATTAGATTTCTTTGGCCATCAACAAATTCAGCTGGCTAATTACTTTTAATGACTATATTGACAAACAAATGACAAAGGATTCTATAGCATTACAAGGCATTTTGGATTAATGAATATGGGGGGAAAATGACTCGGGTCATGAACTCCTAATAGCATTTTAACAAATGCTTAAACTTAGGTCTTGACTTCAATAACCTAGACTTGGGGTTTCTATTTCTACAAATAGAAAAGCTGTCCTGGGGAAGCTACTTTAACCTAAGTACAATCCGAACATTTCATGTCACGTGGAATCTGTGCACCATCAGTGATAAAATGAACAGCCTTATCTTTCTACTTACTGTGTTCTAGTTCTGCCATGTTAGCCATGTAAAATCTCTTAATCTAGTAGTATGCATGGCCCAGAATCTCTTTAGGTAACTAATTCTACCATCTGGAATTTGATGTGCCTGGCAACAAATCTAAATACTTGTCTAGCTAAGAAGGAAGGAACTAATCACAGTGCATTGTTTGGTTCATTTATAATAATGCGTTACCCCAGCCTTACTTAGGGTGCATGTGTGTATAGATGTAGAGACACATACACAAGCAACATACATTCTAAATGAGGTACTTGAAAATGGATCTTTCAACACTAGTTTGTTCAATGTTGTGAAAAGCATTTAACATTCAAAATTCTCTTATATTTCTTGTTGAAGTTTGGAGTTGAAGAAGCTTTGTGCCACAGGGGAAAAAAAACCTGCTTACTTGATAAGAACTAATTGTAATTAGTACAGCAAATGTTTGCATATAAATGAGCATTACTAAATTGCTTGAAGCTACCTGAAAGCCTTTCTTTTCTTAGCCTTAGGAATTCTTTGTAATTCAAGCTATTTTGTAATTACGTCATTTGGATAATTTATCACTGAAACACCGTTGGATGAACTTAAAGAATCTTGTCTTTTGTAGACTTTGGTTCTAAATTAAACGCTAAAGGAGGATTCTTATTTGTTAATTCGCTAGGCCAGTCCTTCCATAGAGATGTGAGAGGCTTAAACTTGGCCCTAAATTAGTAGGATCTCACTAATAGATCTGGGTATAGTTTAGCATATTTCTTGATGCTTATTAGTCATTAAATTGTCATCTTATGTAATTCTATTGGAACTGCTTTGTAACAACCAGAAAATTCCGTTTAAAACTCAGTCTTTAACCCAAAGGGAATTTTAACCTTTATGGGAATTTTCCAAATAATTATTTTTTTCTTCCCTAAGATTGAAATTATAAATTCTCTGTGTTTATCAGGAATCAGAGTGCTGGTAGGTCTTTCTGATTGTCAAGGTTCTGTTAATTCTTATCTGAAGCCCCCGAGCGTCTAGGAAGTTCACTCAGAGGTTTATTTCTTTGAATGGCACTCAGTCTCTGCACACAGCACAGGCTGGAATGGTTGGGTTTTGGTTTGTCAGCTGTTGTTCTTTGACAGGTTTATCTTTTCTGCATCAGAGTCATTTCAGTAATGACAGTAATAGCAGTAAGGACGGCCAGCCTCCAGTCACTTCTGTCCCCTGACATCCAGGACTTCTGTAATTCTCATTCCAACTCTTAAAATCATACAGAGGTTCTAAGTTCTACTTGACTGGTCTTGAAGCATTTTGTGAGCCTGGACTCCAAATCACTTTTTAATAAGTGCTTACATTTATTTTATGTCTTGATTTCAGTAACCTAGATTTGGTGGGGTTTCTATTTCTACAAATAAGAAAGCCAACCTAAGGAAGCTACTTAAGTAAAATCTAAACATTCATATCAATGCCCTTTCTAAAAGGAAGGTAGCTTTAAACTATAGGAAATTGCTGAGTAGACTTTGGAAATCAGTAAAGTTAGTTTTATTTCTATGTATCAGTAAAGCTTGTAAATAGAGTGTGAGCTTTAGATATTTACCTAATTCTTATTCCAAAGTTGTTGAAGTTCCAGATTGGAAATTGTATGCCTATTTACTGTGTGATCCTAAGAAAATCTTTTTAAAAATTTATGCTATTTTTTAAAAGATTTTATTTATTTATTTATTTGACACAGCAAGAGACAAGAGAGACAGAGAGCAAGCACAGGCAGGGGGAACGGGAGGCAGAGGGAGAAGCAGGCTCCCCACCGAGCAAGGAGCCCGATGCGAGGCTCTATCCCAGGACCCCGGGATCATGATCCAAGCTGAAGGCAGCCACTCAACTGACTGAGCCACCCAGGAGCCCCTCTGCTATATTTTTTAAAGTTAAATATTGACACTTCATTTAGTTAAATCAGCCATTTAATTTTGGGGTGCCTGGGTGGCTCAGTCGGTTAAACATCCAACTCTTGATTTTGGCTCAGGTCATGATCTCAGGGTCTTGAGATCGAGCCCTGCATTGGGTTCCATACTGAGTGCAGAGCCTGCTTAAGATTCTCTCCTTCTCCCCCTGCCCCTCCCTGCCCCTCGCCTCTGTGCGTGCATGCATGCACTCTCTCTATTAAATTTTATTTTATTTTATTTAAATTCAATTAATTAACATATAGTGTATTATTAGTTTCAGAGGTAGAGTTCAGTGATTCATCAGTTGTGTATAACACCCAGTGCTCATTATATCATGTGCCCTTTTTAATGCCCGTCACCCAGTCACCACATCCCCCCACCCTACTCCCCTCCAGCAACGGTTTGTTTCCTGTAGTTGAGTCTCTTAATGGTTTGTCTTCCTCTCTGATTTCATATTATGAAATCATTCATTTTTCGCTTCCTTCACCTAGATCCTCTGTTTTGTTTCTTAAATTCCACATATGAGTGAGATCATGTGATAATTGTCTTTCTCTGATTGATTTATTTCGCTTAGCATAATACCCTCCAGTTCCATCCACGTTGTTGCAAATGGTAAGATTTCATTTTTCATTGATGGCTGAGTAATATTCCAGTGTGTGTGTGTGTGTGTGTGTGTGTTTCTGTATATACACACCACATCTTCTTTATCCATTCATCTGTCGATGGACATCTGGGCTCTTTCCATAGTTTGGCTATTGTGGACATTGCTGCTGTAAACATTGGGGTGCAGGTGCCCCTTCAGATCACTACATTTGTATCTTTTTTTTTTCCATGCAGAACGTGCCCTCTTTAATACCCATCACTAGGCTAACCCATCCTCCCACCCCCCTCCCCTCTAGAACCCTCAGTTTGTTTTTCAGAGTCCATAGTCTCCCATGGTTCGTCTCCCCTTCCAATTTCCCCCCCTTCATTCTTCCCCTCCTGCTATCTTCTTTTTTTTTTTTTTTTAAGATTTTATTTATTTATTTGACAGAGAGAGAGAACAAGTAGGCAGAGAGGCAGGCAGAGGCAGAGGGAGAAGCAGGCTCCCTGCTGAGCAGGGAGCCCGATGCAGGGCTCCATCCCAGGACCCTGGGATCATGACCTGAGCCGAAGGCAGCAGCTTAACCGACTGAGCCACCCAGGTGCCCCTTCTTTTTTTTTTTTTAACATATAATGTATTATTTGCTTCAGAGGTACAGATCTATGATTCAACAGTCTTGCACACTTCACAGCGCTCACCATAGCACATACCCTCCTCAATGTCTATCACTCAGCCACCCCATACTACATTTGTATCTTTTGGGTAAATACCTAGTAGTGCAGTTGCTGGGTCATAGGGTAGCTCTATTTTCAACTTTTTGAGGAAGCTCCATACTATTTTCCAGAGTGGCTGTACCAGCTTGCATTCCCACCAATAGTGTCAGAGGGTTCCCCTTTCTCCGCATCCTCACCAACATCAGTAGCTTCCTGACTTGTTAATTTTAGCCATTCTGACTGGTGTGAGTTGGTATCTCATTGTGGTTTTGATTTGTATTTCCCTGATACCAAGTGATGTTGAGCATTTTTTCATATGTCTGTTGACCATTTGTAAGTCTCCTTTGGAGAAATGTCTCTTCATGTCTTCTGCCCATTTTTTGACTGGATTATTTGTTCTTTGGGTGTTGAGTTTGATCATTTCTTTATGGATTTTGGATACTAGCCCTTTATCTGATAAGACATTTGCAAAAATTTCTCCCATTCTGTCAGTTGTCTTTTGGTTTTGTTGACTGTTTCCTTTGCTGTGCAAAAGCTTTTTATCTTGATGAAATCCCAATAGTTCATTGTTGCTTTTGTTTCCCTTGCCTTTGGAGGTATGTCTAGCAAGAAGTTGCTGTGGCTGAGGTCGAAGAGGTTGCTGCCTGTCTGTCTCTTTCTCTCTCTCTCTCAAAAAAAAAATAAATCATTTGATTTTTATTATCATCCTTATGCTTATCCCTTCCTCCCTTTTAAGGGGATAAAGGGATAAAGGGATTGTTAGGGAGGTAAAAGCATGCCATTCATATTACTTTGTTTTTTAACAGATCCCTGTTACTTGGAATTGGATCATGATCATAGCACATTATCATCATTGGTTACACTTTATTTTAGACTCCTTTTTCCTTATAAAGATCTAGAACTGATACGTTGGCACTTTCTTAAAATTAAAAGATAAAATTAGATGTCTATGAGTTGCAGTTAATAGTGAACCATAAACAGAGCCTGTTTTCTGTTTATCTGTGCTTTGAAACTATAGGATCAGGCTCAGCCTAGAGTCTTGGTTATGACTCCTTCAGTGTAATAATCTCTCATTATTTCATCATTTTTCTTCTAAGAAATATTATTTTAATTGTTTTCTTCCTGTATACTTCCCCAGCTTAAGACTTTTCCAGTTCCTTCTTCTATTTAACTCAGGTATTCGTCCTTGTCACCCAATAGCATTGTTGCATGACAAATGATTAAGTGAATAAGACACAGTCCCTATCTAGTTGGGAAGTCAAGATGTACACAACAGCTGGAGCAAAGGCATTGATTACTGTGCCATTGATTGCTGGGGACATATGTGATGTAGTGATGAATTCAGCTTGCAGAGATTAAAGAAGATAACGTATGTGTGGCGTCTTAAAGGAGTAGCAGTTGGCCAAGGTGAAAGGCCTCGCAAGGAGGAGAGAAGAGCATCTCTACAAAGACAAAGATCCTTGAAAAAGCAAAGGGCCTTTTAAGGGATAACTAGCATACAGATATGGCTAGACTGTGAAGGTAGATAGAGAGAGGCAAATACCCCAGACACTTCTCTCTGTGTTACTTTGAAATAAATCCCTGAACTCGTAACATTTCATCCATAAATATTTCAGTACTTGAGCTTATATATCTAAAAGTTAAAGGACTTTCTTAAAATGTATAATTCCAAGACCATTATTATACTCTATAAAAGTTGATAATAATTGTGTACTATCATCAGTAAGTGTTCATTTTCAGTTTTCAAAATGTTATACATTTTGGCTTTCCTTTTTTTAAAAAATTTTATTTATTTCGGGACACCTGGGTGGCTTAATCGGTTAAGCGTCTGCCTTTGGCTCAGGTCATGATCCCAGAGTCCTGGGATCAAGTCCCGGATCGGGCTCCTCGCTCAGCAAGCAGCCTGCTTCGCCCTCTGCCTGCCACTCCCCCTGTTCATGTGTGCTCTGTCTCTGTCAAATAACATCTTTAAAGAAAAAAAAAAAGATTTTATTTGTTTATGAGAGAGAGAAAGCAAGAGGGAGCAGGAGTGTGGAGGGGGGCAGGGGCAGAGGGAAAGGGAGAAGCAGACTCCCCACTGAGCAAAGAGCCTGACTCAGGGATTGATCCTGGGCCCTGAGATCATGACCAGAGCAGAAGGCAGGTGCTTAGCTGACTGAACCACCCAGGAGCCCCAAATTTGCCTTTTAAGTTTCTTTCAATCTGTGGATTCCCTCCATATCTTGTTCTTTTTTTTTCTTCAATTTTAGAATGAAATTTAGAATAGAAATTTCCACATATCTGTTTACCCTGAGGTAATAAATAAATAAAATTTTGTTTCCTTTATTTACCAGTTTTCAAAAAGAAGAGGTTCTCTAGCATTGTCTGAAAATGAGCAATGAGTTTTCCTTTTTTGTATCACTCATGGAGTGAAATACATCTGTTGTGTTTCAGTGCGTTGCATTTATTATTTTTATTGATAAGATTTTCCATCTTTGCCCAGTGGAAGCCTCTTCAGGTTGGTTCCTGAATTCTTTTGACATGACCTTGTAATGGTATTTGATCATTCCTTCCTACCTGGGAAGAGATTTCCCAGGCTTACTTTGTACATTTGCTGCCTCAGACTTGGAGTCATCCATTTATCCCTGGTTCCTTTTGGTGGTAAATGATGTTTAGAGACCACAGTCTGGGCTGTAGGGTTGCTCTTTGCCATTAGTTGGTCTTTGTTCCTAGCCCTTGTTACATGGATAGAACTGTAATTTTTTTTTTTTTTAAGATTTTATTTATTTGACAGAGGGAGAGAGAGAGAGAACACATGTACAAGCAGGGGGAGCAGCAGAGGGAGAGGGAGAAGCAGACTGAGCAGGGAGTCCGACGTGGGGCTGGATCCCAGAATCCTGGGATCATGGCCTGAGCTGAAGGCAGACACTTAACTGACTGAGCCACCCAGGTGCCTGAACTATAATTTTTTTAATAATAAAATATATTATGAGTTTATATTCATATTACTGGTTCAAATTCAGGACCATACAACTTAACATTATAAATCTTTTTTTTTTTTTTTTTTTT